>NW_027248453.1:0-52500 GCF_031021105.1 Erythrolamprus reginae
AATAATAATAATAATAATAACAACAGACTCTCAATGGGGGTGGGGGCGTCCCTGAGCTGGCTGTTTTCTAATAGGAAAGTGAACCCAAGAACAAGGGGACACAATCTGAAGTTAGTTGGGGGAAAGATCAAAGGCAACATGAGAAAAATATTATTTGACTGAAAGAGTCGTAGATGCTTGGAACAAACTCCCAGCAGACGTGGTTGGTCAATCCACAGTCACTGAATTTTAAACATGCCTGGGATAAACACAGATCCATCCTAAGATAAAATACAGGAAATAGTATAAGGGCAGACGAGATGGACCATGAGGTCTCTTTGTGCCGTCAGTCTTATAGGTTTCTAACATGAGAAGATATTATTTCACTGAAGAGTTGTAGAGGCTTGGAACAAACTTCAATGACTGGGATAAAACACAGATCCACCCTAAGATAAAATACAGGAAATAGTATAAGGGCAGACTAGATGGACCAGGAGGCCTTTTTCTGCCGTCAGTCCTTCTAGGTTTCTATGTTTCTATGTTTCTTCAAAACGTTTCATGTCCCAACAAGGCAACACCATCAGTGCTAGAAGGCTACGCCCGAGTCTACGGAGAGGGGCGGCACACAAATCCAATAAATTATTATTATTATTATTATTATTATTGTTATTATTAGAAGGGGGCGGCGTTTCATCTCTGAAAATCAAACAGCAAACAATAGAATACAGTGATACCTCGTCTTACGAAACCCCTCGTCATACAAACTTTTCGAGAGACACACCCGGGGTTTGAGATTTTTTTGCCTCTTCTTACAAACTATTTTCACCTTACGAACCCAAGACTTCGCCACTGGGAAACCCCTTCCCCTCCGGACTTCCGTTGCCAGAGAAGCGCCCGTTTTTGCGCTGCTGGGATTCCCCTGAGGCTCCCTTCCATAGGAAACCCCACCTCCGGACTTATATTGCCAGCGAAGCGCCCGTTTTTGCGCTGCTGGGATTCCCCTGAGGCTCCCCTCCATAGGAAACCCCACCTCCGGACTTCCGTGTTTTTGTGATGCTGCGGGGGAAATCCCAGCAGGGGAATCCCAGCAGCGCAAAATATGGGCGCTTCGCTGGCAACAGAAGTCCGGAGGTGGGGTTTCCCATGGAGGGGAGCCTCAATGAAATCGCAGCATCGCAAAAACACAGCGGTCCGGAGGTGGGGTTTCGAGGACTTCGGTGTTTTTGCGATGCTGCGATTCCCCTGAGGCTCCCTTTGCTGGGAAACCCCACCTCCGGACTTCCGTTGCCGCGAAGCGCCCGTTTTTGCGCTTCTGGGATTTCCCTGCAGCATCACAAAAACACGGAAGTCCAGAGGTGGGGTTTCCCATGGAGGGGAGCCTCAGGGGAATCCCAGCAGCGCAAAAAACGGGGGCTTCGGCTGGCAAAAGGGTGAGTTTTGGGCTTGCAGGCATTCATCGCTTTTCCATTGATTCCTATGGGAAACGTTGTTTCGTCTTACAAAACATTTCACCTTACAAACCTCGTCCCGGAACCCATTAAGTTCGTAAGACGAGGTATCGCTGTATAGGGACCCTAGTCTGACCCCCTTCTCAAAGCATGAGTGGCCCTGTATTCCACTGCAGCCTGCTAAAGCCGGCGATCGGGTCCAACATTAGACCCCCCTCGAGACCCACTATAAAAGTGAAAAAACATTTTGGATTCCCGCATTTGGAGGGGCCCAGGGGAAGAGCCTTCTCTGTGTGGTGGCCCCGGCCCTCTGGAACCACTCCCCCCGGAGATTAGAATTGCCCCCACCCTCCTCGCCTTTCGTAAGCTCCTTAAAACCCACCTCTGTCGTCAGGCATGGGGGAACTGAGATATTCTTTGCCCCTAGGCCTTTACAATTTATGCATGCTGTGTTTGTTTGTAGGGATGTTTGTTTTACAATAAGGTTTTTTTAGTTGTTTTAGTATTGGATTTACATGCTGCTTTTTATTACTGTTGTTAGCCGCCCCGAGTCTACGGAGAGGGGCGGCATACAAATCCAATAAATAAATAAATAAATAAAATTATAGTCCTTGATTCATGGGCAGGGGTACCCTCTCTCGGAGGTTACCTGGGTTAAGAGTCGGGATGTCAAGGCTGATAGGTTAATTAAGCAGTTACACCAAAATTACCCGACCGAGCCTCCCCAGGGAGTGGGGGGAGCGGGGGAGAGAAGAGTATAAAAGCAGTACTAACCCCTATATGTTTTATTCTATTGTTTCAGGGGGTGGTTCTTCGCGAAGGGGGGGAGATGTTAGAGGCCTTGGCCTGCCACAGCAGCACAGAGTGTTAGGGGAATTGGGAGGGATAGGTTGAACGAGAGGGAAAGTTTACTAGTCACGACAAATGCTTTTCTCAAAGCCCAAGGTCATCTTTGGTTTGGCATCGACTGAAGAAAAAGGGAAGTCGGTGGAATCCCTGCCCTCGGGCTGGTCCTCGTGATGAACTTGTGGGTGGGGGGGAGGTGGGATGGACCTTAACTTGGGAGGGGTACTGGAGAGAAGTGAGTATCGGTACGGCAGTAGCGTTACCAACATGGCTCTGATAATAAATCGAGAGAGAATTGGACTGGGATCTGATTTATTTCTCAGACGCTCTTTGGGGCGTTGACAAATGAGACTTATACCATGGCTCTCCAATCTATTCCTGAAAACCTCCAGTACCGAGACACACTAACAGAGGAATGGCAATTTCCCAACGAATGTAATTAATTCATTAATTAATTAATTCATTCAATCAATTTTTATGCCGCCCTTCACTCACTTTGTCTCCTCGATGCTGAGCGAAGCGTCTCCTCCCGAGGACTTCGAGCTAACAGCTATTAGAGAAGGAAGACAGAGGCAGAGAAATTAATTAGTCAGCACCCAATAAACATTGTGAGTTGGCCACCCCGAGTCTGCGGAGAGGGGCGGCATACAAATCCAATAAGTAAGTAAGTAAGTAAGTAAAGTAAGTAAGTAAGTAAGTAAGAAAGTAAGTAAGTAAGTAAGTAAGAAAGTAAGTAAGTAAGTAAGTAAGTAAAGTAAGTAAGTAAGTAAGTAAGTAAAGTAAGTAAGAAAGTAAGAAAGTAAGTAAGTAAGTAAGTAAGTAAAGTAAGTAAGTAAGTAAGTAAGTAAAGTAAGTAAGTAAGTAAGTAAGAAAGTAAGTAAGTAAGTAAGTAAGTAAGTAAAGTAAGTAAGTAAGTAAGAAAGTAAGAAAGTAAGTAAGTAAGTAAAGTAAGTAAGTAAGTAAGTAAGTAAGTAAAGTAAGTAAGTAAGAAAGTAAGTAAGAAAGTAAGTAAGTAAGAAAGTAAGTAAGAAAGTAAGTAAGTAAGAAAGTAAGTAAGTAAAGTAAGTAAGTAAGTAAGTAAGAAAGTAAGTAAGTAAGTAAGTAAAGTAAGTAAGTAAGTAAGTTAAGTAAGTAAGTAAGTAAGAAAGTAAGAAAGTAAGTAAGTAAAGTAAGTAAGTAAGTAAGTAAGTAAGTAAGTAAATACATACATACACACATACATACATACATACATACTGTACATACATACATAAATAAATTGCAAGTCTTCGGAGAGGGGTGGCATACAAGTCTAATAAATTATTATTATTATTATTATTATTATTATTATTATTATTATTATTATTAATTATCTCACGGTTTGGGTTTTTTGTTTTGCACAACTTGATATCCAACACGGTCAGATTTCCGTTTCTTTTGGGAGTTTTGAGAAGGATCTAATCCAGTGATGGCAAACCTTTTTTTTTTTCTCGAGTGCCAAAAGCAACGTGAGAAAATATGATTTGACTGAAAGAGGAGTAGATGCTTGGAACAAACTTGAACCTATGATTACAACACAGGAGGGAAGTGTTTTTAACAGGAAAGTGAACCCAAGAACAAGGGGACACAATCTGAAGTGAGTTGGGGGGAAAGATCAAAAGCAACGTGAGAAAATATGATTTGACTGAAAGAGAAGTAGATGCTTGGAACAAACTTCCAGCAGACGTGGTTGATAAATCCACAGTCACTGAACTGAAACATGCCTGGGATAAACATATTTTATTTATTTATTATTTAGATTTGTATGCCGCCCCTCTCCGCAGACTCCTAAGATAAAATACACGAAATAGTATAAGGGCAGACAAGATGGACCAGGGGGTCTTTTTCTGCCGTCAATCTTCTAGGTTTCAGATTCGCTTAACAACGAGATGACTGGCTTTTTTTTATCCACTGCAGGGATTCGCTTAACGACCGTGAGTGGAAAGGTTTTTAAACGGGGCAAAAAAACTCCCTTATCAACTCCCTGGCTCAGGAGTAGGCGAAGTTGGCTCTTCTATGAGGTGTGGACTTCAACTCCCAGAATTCCCCAGCTAGCATCTTTGACTCAGGGATGCTGGGAGTCGAAGTCCACACCTCATAGAAGAGCCAAGATCATAGATTCCTAGGGCTGGAAGGGACCTTGGAGGTCTTCTAGGCCAGGAGTAGGCCAGGTTGGCTCTTCTATGAGGTGTGGACTTTAACTCCCAGAATTCCTCCGCTATCATGCTTGACTCAGGGATGCTGGGAGTTGAAGTCCACACCTCATAGAAGAGCCAAGGTGGCCTACCCCTGTTCTAGTCCAACCCCCTGCCCAAGATCATAGAATCCCAGGGCTGGAAGGGACCTTGGAGGTCTTCTAGGCCAGGAGTAGGCCAAGTTGGCTCTTCTATGAGGTGTGGACTTCAACTCCCAGAATTCCTCAGCTAGCATGTTTGCCTCAGGGATGCTGGGAGTTGAAGTCCATACCTCATAAAAGAGCCAAGATCATAGATTCCCAGGGCTGGAAGGGACCTTGGAGGTCTTCTAGGCCAGGAGTAGGCCAAGTTGGCTCTTCTATGAGGTGTGGACTTCAACTCCCAGAATTCCTCAGGTAGCATGTTTGACTCAGGGATGCTGGGAGTTGAAGTCCACATCTCATAGAAGAGCAAGGTGGCCTACCCCTGTTCTAGTCCAACCCCCTGCCCAAGATCATAGATTCCCAGTGCTGGAAGGGGCTTTGGAGGTCTTCTAGTACTAGGGGGTAGGCCATGTTGGCTCTTCTAGGACTTGTGGACTTCAACTCCCAGAATTCCTGAGCCAATCATGTTAGCTGAGGAATTCTGGGAGTTGAAGTCCACCTGTCATAGAAGAGCCAAATTGGCCTACGCCGGGTCTGGCTTAAGTAGGAAAATGTCGGGCCTCAATTGGGACCGAAAGCCGAGGGCTACCGATACTCCCCTGCCCGTTCACGTCGCCCCTGCGAGGTAGGCCGCTGAGGAGCAACCCTTCTCTCCCCCCGCTCCTCGTACCTCCGCCTTCGTGGCCCTCGTCCCGCTTCTCTCGCTGGCTCCGCCGCCCAGTCTCGCCGTCCTGCCCGGCGGCGGCGCTGCTCCGGCTGCCCCGGGCGGCGGAGGAGGCCTCATCGCCGCCGCCGCCACCCCGCCGTCCGCTCCGTTCGCCCCGACTCCGGCTCCTCTTGCTCCGCCGCTCGCCGCCGCCGCTGCTGCGGTGCTTGTGCTTCTTGTGCTCGCGGTGGCGGGACGACGAGGAGGAGGCCGCGCCGCCCGCCGAGGAAGAGGAGGCCGCGGGCGGCGCGCCGTCCTCGGAGGCCTCGCTGCGGTCGCGGTGCCGCTTGGAGGAGCCCATGGCGAGAAAATGGCGGCTCCCCTCCTCCCCCCTCCCCGGAGGAACGGCGCTTCCTCGTCGCCGGCTGGACACATCCGGCGATCGGAGTACCACTTCCGGTCCGACCGGAAAACCCCTCCGCCGGCGGCCTTGATAGCCAAAACAATGGGTTCCTAGGCGAAGCTTTGGTTCTGTGCTGTCTTCTAAGTCTCCGTTGAGCGTTTGTGGGAAGGCGGGAGGATTTTCTTACTTATTTTCATATTTATTTTCATATTTATTATTATCTTATTCATTTATTTATTTATTTTCTTATCTATCTACCTCCCGCCCTCCCTCCCTCTCTCTCTCTCTCTCTATCATTTATCAATCTATCATCTATCTATTTATCTATCTATCGTTTATCTATCTGTCTATCTATTATATCTATCTATGTATATCTATCTATCTATCTATCATCTATCTCTATATAATTTATCTGTCTATCTATCTATCTATCTATCTATCTATCTTTCTATCTATATCATCTATCTAAATATCTATCTATCTATCTATCATTTATCATCTATCTATATCTATCTATCATCTATCTGTCTATCTATGATCTATCTATCTATCTATCATCCATCATTTATCTATCATCTATCTATCTATTTATCTATCTATCTATATCTATCATCTATCTATCTATCTATCTATCTATCTATCATCCATCATTTATCTATCTATCATTTATCTATCTGTCTTTCTGTCTGTCTGTCTGTCTGTCTGTCTGTATGTCTATCTATCATCCATCATTTATCTATCTATCTATCTGTCTGTCTGTATGTCTATCTATCTATCTATCTATCTATCTGTCTATCATCTAACTATCTATCTATCATCCATCATTTATCTATCTATCTATCATTTATCTATCTGTCTTTCTGTCTGTCTGTCTATCTATCATCCATCATTTATTTATCTATCTATCTATCTATCTATCTATCTATCCGTCTATCATCTATCTATCTATCTATCTATCATCCATCATTTATCTATCTATCTATCTATCTATCTATCTATCTATCTATCTATCTATCTATCTATCATCCATCATTTATCTAGCTATAGTGGTGGGGGGGAGGTATTTAGTCAGACACCAGTTGTGCAAGTTCTCCCACTTAAAAAGATAAGAGAGGCCTGTAATTGACATCATACGTAGACCTCAACCATGAGAGACAACAGGAGAAAACACATCCAGAACATTACATTGTCTGATTTTTAACGAATTTGTTAGCAAATTATGGTGGAAAATAAGTGTTTGACCCACCTCTGCCGTCAGGCATGGGGGATATCTCCACTGGCCTATGTAGTTTATGCATGGTATGGTTGTGAGTTTGTTTTGCTTTTTAATAAGGGTTTTTTTTAGTGACTTTTAATTATTAGATTTCTTTTACATTGTTTTTATTATTGTTGTGAGCCGCCCTGAGTCTACGGAGAGGGGCGGCATACAAATCTGCTTAAATACTTCCCCCCCACTGTATCTGTCTATCTATCTATCTACCTACCCACCTACCTACCTATCTTTCTGTCTGTCCATCCATCCATCCGAATTTTTAATGCCGCCCCTCTCCTTAGACTCAGGGCAGCTTATAACATGTTAACAATAGAAACATAGAAACATAGAAGTCTGACGGCAGAAAAAGACCTCATGGTCCATCTAGTCTGCCCTTATACTATTTTCTGTATTTTATCTTAGGATGGATATATGTTTATCCCAGGCATGTTTAAATTCAGTTACTGTGGATTTATCTACCACGTCTGCTGGAAGTTTGTTCCAAGGATCTACTACTCTTTCAGTAAAATAATATTTTCTCATGTTGCTTTTGATCTTTCCCCAACTAACTTCAGATTGTGTCCCCTTGTTCTTGTGTTCACTTTCCTATTAAAAACACTTCCCTCCTGAACCTTATTTAACTCTTTAATATATTTAAATGTTTCGATCATGTCCCCCCTTTTCCTTCTGTCCTCCAGACTATACAGATTGAGTTCATGAAGTCTTTCCTGATACGTTTTATGCTTAAGACCTTCCACCATTCTTGTAGCCCGTCTTTGGACCCGTTCAATTTTGTCAATATCTTTTTGTAGGTGAGGTCTCCAGAACTGAACACAGTACTCCAAATGTGGTCTCACCAGCATTCTATATAGCGGGATCATAATCGCCCTCTTCCTGCTTGTTATACCTCTAGCTATGCAGCCAAGCATCCTACTTGCTTTCCCTACCGCCTGACTGCACTGTTCACCCATTTTGAGACTGTCAGAAATCATTACCCCTCAATCCTTTTCTTTTGAAGTATTTGCTAACACAGAACTGCCAATACAATACTCAGACTGAGGATTCCTTTTCCCCAAGTGCATTATTTGACATTTGGAAACATTCAACTGCAGTTTCCATTGCTTTGACCATTTATCTAGTAAAGCTAAATCATTTACCATATTACAGACCCCTCCAGCACTTTTTAACAGAGCCAGCATATTGCCCCCAACATTCCCGGTCCTTAGGAAAGGTCAGGATATTATAACCTATTTTATCTTCCATTTTCGGTGTTGTTTCTGTGTCATATACAGTAATATACATTTTTTTTGAATTTATTTATTTATATTGTCATATTTATATTTATATTGTTAAGTAGAGTTGGGCAGCATATAAATTTTACAAATAAATAAATGTTTATTTAGTGTAATATTGGAGGAGGTGACCCTTTACTGTAATTTTATATTAATTGGATTAATTTTATTGCAAATCGCTGCTTTTTAATATGTCGTAAGCCGCCGCGAGTCATTGGAGAGGGGCGGCATAGAAATTTAACTAATAAATAAATAAATAATAATAAATTTGCAGGGCCCCCCCAACTGTGGCAACTATAAGACTTGTGAACTTCAACTCCCAGAATTCTCCAGCCTGGCAAAGCTGGCTGTGGAATTCTGGGAGCTGAAGTCCACGAGTCTTAAAAGTTGCCAAGTTTGAAGACCTCTGCTTTGAGACCTGTATGCAACGAAATTTCATTTTTAATGTATGCCAATTAATGTGGTGGGGCCTAGGGGAAGAGCCTTCTCTGTGGCGGCCCCGGCCCTTTGGAACCAACTCTTCCTGGAGATCAGAACTGCCCCAGGCATGGGAAATTGACATCTCCCCTAACTATTTTGGTTTATGTATGGTCTGATTGGGTTGTGTGATTATTTTGTTATAAGGGTTTTTTAAATTGTGTTTTTAAATATTGGATTTTGTACATACAAATCTAATAAATTATTATTAATTCATTCTGTGACCTGGTTCTGAAGTAGAAAGGTTTGTATGAAGAAGCAATTTTTGCCATACGAATCAATGTAAAAGAAAATAAGGCATTCGATTGGGGAAACCACAGGGAGGGTGGAGGCCCTGTTTCCTCCCAGGAGATTCCTAGAGAGGCCCCACGGAGGCTTTCCCCCGCCTTTTCCAGCCCCATTTCCTCCCATATTCCTAGAGAGGCCCCATGGAGGCTTCTCCCTGCCTTTTCCGGCCCCGTTTCCTCCCAGATTCCTAGAGAGGCCCCATGGAGGCTTTTCCCCACCTTTTCCAGCCCTGTTTCCTCCCAGCAGATTCCGAGAGAGGCCCCAGGGAGACTAAATTATTACTAAATTATTTTCACTTATGTCTTTCTAAATCTTTGCAGTTCTTCATGCCTTTAGCTTAAAAATTTTCAAATTGATTCTACTATACTAATCTATTATTGACTGTTGCTGGTATATTTATATTAATGGTAAAAAGGAAAATATCAACCCTACGAGACTCGACTTTCAATCCTGGGCCTAGAAAGCTTAGAACTAAGACGCCTTAAACAAGATCTAAGTCTTGCCCACAAGATCGTATGCTGCAACGTCCTGCCTGTCAAAGACAACTTCAGCTTCAACCACAACAACACAAGAGCGCGCAACAGATTTAAACTTCATATGAACCGCTCCAAACTTGACTGTAAAAAATAAGACTTCAGTCACCGAGTTGTCGAAGCGTGGAACTCATTACCGGACTCCATAGTGTCCTCCCCAAACCCCCAACACTTGACCCTTAGATTATCTACGGTTGACCTATCCAGATTCCTAAGAGGTCAGTAAGGGGCGAGTACAAGTGCACTAGAGTGCCTTCCGTCCCCTGTCCTATTGCTCTCCTATATCTCCTATTCCTTTCTTCTATTCCTCTATCTCTTCTTCTAGTCTTTCATTGATATGTTCTATTACTATATCTTCTTTTCTATTATTTCTTAGATATATTTTACTATGAGTCTCTCCTCTATAACCTTCATCATGCATTTTACTGTGTGTATATAGATATACAGTATACCCACTAAAACCCTCACTGTGTATTGGACAAAATAAATAAATAAAATAAATAAATATCTCCTATTCCTTCCTTCTATTCCTATATCTCTTCTTCTATTCTTTCATTGATATGTTCTATTACTATATCTTCTTTTCTATTATTTCTTAGATATATTTTACTATGAGTATCTCCTCTATAACCTCCATTATGTATTTTACTATGTGTATATAGATATATACCCACTAAAACCCTCATTGTGCATTGGACAAAATAAATAAATAAAATAAATAAATAAATATCTTCTATACCTTTCTTCTATTCCTCTATCTCTTCTTCTATTCTTTCATTGATATGTTCTATTCCTTTATCTTTGCTCTTCTTTCTTAGATATATTTTACTATGAGTCTCTCCTCTATAACCATCATCATGTATTTTACTGTGTGTATATAGATATATACCCACTAAAACCCTCATTTTTTATTGGACTAAATAAATAAATAAAATAAATAAATATCTCCTATTCCTTCCTTCTATTCCTATCTCTCTTCTTCTATTCTTTCATTGATATGTTCTATTACTATATCTTCTTTTCTATTATTTCTTAGATATATTTTACTTTGAGTCTCTCCTCTATAACCTTCATCATGTATTTTACTGTGTGTATATAGATATATACCCTCTAAAACCCTCATTTTTTATTGGACAAAATGAATAAAATAAATAAATATCTCCTATTCCTTCCTTCTATTCCTATATCTCTTCTTCTATTCTTTCATTGATATGTTCTATTCCTATATTTTCTCTTCTCTTCTTTCTTAGATATATTTTACTATGAGTATCTCCTCTATAACCTTCATCATGTATTTTACTATGTGTGTATATATATATAGTACCCACTAAAACCCTCATTGTGTATTGGACAAAATAAATACCGGTAAATAAATAAAAAATAATAAAAATATTTTCAAATTGATTCTACTATACTAATCTATTATTGACGGTTGCTGGTATATTATATTAATGGTAAAAAGGAAAATATCAATGCTAGTTACAATTGATTTATGCAATTTTTTCCTTAATTTTAATTTTTCTTAGCTCCTTTTTCATAACTAAGCAAACATTGAAATCATCCTTTCTCCTCTGTAATCTCTCCCATCCAAAAACGTGTTTCGTCCTAGTTTCATTGCAGTTATTTTAATGTTTTTGCATTCAAATATTCCAATTATTTAATCAGCTGGTCCGACCATGAGTGGGTTCTCCTGCCTTTAAAGCTCCGCCCACTGGTGGTGCTGAAAATTACGTCATCGGACCCGCCCACGCCGGGAGATTCCCGGAAGCGCTGCAAGGACCGGGGAAGGAGTTGCACGTCGCGCATGCGCGGGATTGCTGGCTTGTTTTAGGACTGGTAGGCCAGGATGTTTTATCTTCCGCTCTGTCCACGCCCACTCCCTAAAACGAGGCGGGGCGACTCTCCCCTTTTGCCCATTCCTCGCCAAAGCAATTCAATAGCCGCGACGCCCAGCGCCTTGCCCTTTCCCAAGATGGCCACCGCTCTGCTCTATTTAACCGCGCCCTCCTGCCCTTCCTCAACATGGCCGCTGCGGCGTTTCGATACGGCCCATCGCGCATGCCTGCCCTCCTTCAACATGGCAGCCCGCGGGCGTTAATAGCCGCGACGCCCAGCACCTTGCCCTTTCCCAAAATGGCCGCCGCTGTGCTCTGTTTAACCGCGCCCTCTGCCCTTCCCCAAGATGATCGCCGCGGCGTCCCATACATCCCTTTCGCGTAGTCCTGCCCTTCTTCAACATGGCCGCCCGCGGACGTTGAACAGCCGCGACGCCCAACATGGCCGCCAGTCCCCAAGATGGCGCCTGCCCGCTTCGCCGCGCCCACGGGTCGGGACGAGGTCGGTAGGTCAGGGGATTCCCGGATGTCTCTCCCCTCTCCTCTCCCAGCCTCTCCGGGTAGGAGGCGGCGGTTGCCCGGATGTTCCTGTTGCTGCGGCGCCCGTGGCCGGGTCGTCACCGGGGGGCGCGGAGCGGCTGGGCCCAACATGGCGGCCCCGGCGGCCCTGTGGAGAAAGTGAGCAGGAGGGCGAGGCGGGTGGGAGGAGCCAGAGGCCGAATTGGGGAGGGGGCGGCCTAGAGAGGGAGGGGCCGGCCCCGCCCCGTAGCCGTGGGGCAGGCGGGGGGCATTCCTCGGGGGCGGGGGGGAGGGACGGAGCCCCCCCTTGAGGCCTGAGGGTCTGAGGGGGGGCACTCCGAATTGGCGACCCTCCCACATAGGAAAGTGGGGGGGGGGCGGGTATCTTTGGGGCTGGAGGAGATGGGGGGCTATGGGGGGGGCATGAGCCCTCCCCATACTGAAAGGGGGGGTCGTATTAGCCCCCCCCAGCTGCTCTTCTCTGCCAGCCAGTCCTCTGGGGCCCCCAATGCCAGCGAATGGACGGGAGGGGGCAGGGCCATATTAGGGATCCTCAGAAAGGGGGGGGTTATTATTATTATTATTATTATTATTATTACTACTATTACTATTATTACTATTACTATTACTACTATTATTATTATTTATTATTATTATTACTGCTACTACTACTACTATTACTATTATTATTACTATTATTATTACTATTATTATTATTCATTAGATTTGTATGCCGCCCCTCTCTGTAGACTTGGGGCGGCTCACAGCAAGAGTAAAAACAATACACAATAACAAATCTAATAATTAAAATATTTATTTATTTACTTATTTATTTATTAGACTTGTAATTATTATTATTATTATTATTATTATTATTATTATATTTGTATGCCGCCCCTCTCTGTAGACTCGGGGCGGCTAACAACAATAATAAAAACAGCATATAAACAATCCAATATTAAAACAGTTAAAAACCCTTATTATAAAAACCAAACATACATACAAACATACCATGCATAAAATTGTAGAGGCCTAGGGGGAAAGAATATCTCAGTTCCCCCTTGCCTGGCGGCAGAGATGGGTTTTAAGAAGCTTATGAAAGGTGAGGAGGGTGGGGGCAATTCTAATCTCTGGGGGGAGTTGGTTCCAGAGGGGTGGGGCCGCCACAGAGAAGGCTCTTCCCCTGGGTCCCGCCAAGTGACATTGTTAATCGACGGGACCCGGAGAAGGCCAACTCTGTGGGACCTTATCGGCCACTGGGATTCGTGCAGCAGAAGGCGGTCCCATAGGTTTATTATCATCATCAGAGTTATTATTATTATTATTTATTAGATTTGTATGCCGTCCCTGTCCGTAGACTCGGGGCGGCTCACAGCCATAATAAAAACAATGTACAACAAATCTAATATTTAAAAATATCTAAAAACCCCTTGGGGCTAGTTGTCTTGGTGTGTAGTGCTCTGTAATGACGTATTGAGGGTAGGAGTTGAAACGGTTTGTGTCCAGGATGCGAGGGGTCAGTCGATATTTTCACCGCCCTCTTTTTGACTCGTGCAGTCTACAGGTCCTCAGTGGGGAAGGCAGGTTGGCAGCCATTGTTTTGTTCTGCAGTTCTGATTCTCCTCCGAAGTCTGTGTCGGTCTTGTTGGGTTGCAGAACCGAACCAGACAGTGATGGAAGTGCATCAGATGACAGACTCAATGATTCCTCTGTAGAACTGGATCAGCAGCTCCTTGGGCAGTTTGAGCTCCCTGAGCTGGTGCAGAAAGAACATTCTTTGTGGTGCTTTTTTGGTGATGTTTTTGATGTTAGGTGACCATTTTAGGTCTTGAGATACGATAGAACCTAGGAATTGGAAGGTCTCTACTGTTGACACTGCGTTGTCTAGTATTGTGAGAAGTGGAAGGGTTTCTCCTAAGGTCTACCACCATTTCTATGGTTTTGAGTGTCTTAAGTTCTACATTGTTCCCGTCACACCACAAGTTGTGAAGGTTATATAGAAACATAGAAGACTGACGGCAAAAAAAGACCTCATGGTCCATCTAGTCTGCCCTTATACTATTTTCTGTATTTTATCTTAGGATGGATCTGTGTTTATCCCAGGCATGGAAGTTTGTTCCAAGGATCTACTACTCTTTCAGTCAAATCATATTTTCTCATGTTACAAACATAGAAGCATAGAAGACTGACGGCAGAAAAAGACCTCATGGTCCATCTAGTCTGCCCTTATATTATTTCCTGTATTTTATCTTAGGATGGATCTGTGTTTATCCCAGGCATGGAAGTTTGTTCCAAGCATCTACTACTCTTTCAGTGAAATAATGTTTTCTCATGTTAGAAACCTAGAAGACTGACGGCAGAAAAAGACCTCCTGGTCCATCTCGTCTGCCCCTTATACTCTTTTCTGTATTTTATCTTATGGTGGACCCATGTTTATCCCAGGCATGTTTACATTCAGTTACTGTGGATTGACCAACCACGTCTGCTGGAAGTTTGTTCCAAGGATCTACTACTCTTTCAGTCAAATCATATTTTCTCAGTGACTGAAAACTTAGCCTATATTCAGCCCGGGGAGAGAGAGAGACGCCCTTGCCTGTGGTCAGGAGAGAGGGGAAGAAAAAATAGAGTACAGAGTAAAAGAGTTGGAAGTAACCTCAGAGGTCGTTTAGTCTAGGGGATATACAAACTTGTCAACGTTTAGGACTTGTGGACTTCAGCTCCCAGAATTCTTCAGCCAGCTTTGCTTTGAATAGGTCAGCTTTGCTGGCTGAGGAATTCTGGGAGTTGAAGTCCACAAGACTTAAAACTTGCTCTTGTTCTAGTCCAACTCACTGCTCAAGCTTGAGCAGGAGATCTATTCCAGTTGTCCAGTACAGTGGTACCTCTACCTAAGAACACCTCTACTTACGAACTTTTCTAGATAAGAACCGGGTGTTCAATATTTTTTTTGCCTCTTCTCAAGAGCCATTTTCCACTTACAAACCCGAGCCTCCGAAACTGTAACTGGAAAGGGCAGGGAGAAGCCTCCGTGGGGCCTCTTTAGGAATCTCATAGGAGGAAACAGGGCGTGAGAAGGCGGGGAAAATCTCTTTGGAGGAAACAGGGCTGGAAAAGGCGGGGAGAAGCCTGCGTGGGGCCGCTCTAGGAATCCCCTGGGAGGAAACAGGGCCGGAAAAGGCAGGGAGAAGCCTCCGTGGGGCCTCTCTAGGAATCTCCTGGGAGGAAACAGGGCCGGAAAAGGCGGGAAGAAGCCTCTGTGGGGCCTCTCTAGGAATCTCCTAGGAGGAAACGGCTGGAAAAGGGGGGGAAATCTCTTTGGAGGAAACAGGGCTGGAAAAGGCGGGGAGAAGCCTGCGTGGGGCTTCTCTAGGAATCTCCTGGGAGGAAACAGGGCCGGAAAAGGCAGGGAGAAGTCTCCGTGGGGCCTCTCTAGGAATCTCCTAGGAGGAAACGGCTGGAAAAGGGGGGAAAATCTCTTTGGAGGAAACAGGGCTGGAAAAGGCGGGGAGAAGCCTGCGTGGGGCCGCTCTAGGAATCTCCTGGGAGGAAACAGGGCCGGAAAAGGCAGGGAGAAGCCTCCGTGGGGCCTCTCTAGGAATCTCCTAGGAGGAAACGGCTGGAAAAGGGGGGGAAATCTCTTTGGAGGAAACAGGGCTGGAAAAGGCGGGGAGAAGCCTGCGTGGGGCCGCTCTAGGAATCTCCTGGGAGGAAACAGGGCCGGAAAAGGCAGGGAGAAGCCTCCGTGGGGCCTCTCTAGGAATCTCCTGGAAGGAAACAGGGCTGGAAAAGGTGGGGAGAAGCCTCCGTGGGACCTCTCTAGGAATCTCCTGGGAGGAAACAGGGCCGGAAAAGGTGGAGAGGAGCCTCCGTGGGGCCTCTCGAGGAATCTCCCGGGAGGAAACAGGGCCGGAAAAGGCAGGGCGAAGCCTCCGTGGGGCGTCTTTAGGAATCTCCCGGGAGGAAACAGGGCCGGAAAAGGTGGGGCGAAGCCTCCGTGGGGCCACTCTAGGAATCTCCTGGAAGGAAACAGGGCCGGAAAAGGCGGGAAGCCTCCGTGGGGCCTCTCTAGGAATCTCCTGGGAGGAAACAGGGCCTCCACCCTCCCTGTGGTTTCCCCAGTCGAACGCCTTATTTGCTTTTACATTGATTCCTATGAGAAAAATGGCTTCTCCTCACAAGCGTTTCTACTTAAGAACCTGGTCACGGAACGAATGAAGTTCGTAAGTAGAGGCCCCACTGTATTTTCCTAAAAGCAGCTCCCACAAATCCAGGAGGAAGGAAACATAGCTGAAGTTTGCAGTTCCGTTGAGGGCTTTTTATTCATCCCATTTTTTCTTTTTATACAGCATTTATTTATTTATTTATTTATTTATTTATTTTGTCCAATACACCATACATATAGAAGAGAATAGACATGAGGTAATATATAAAAAGAAAAATATAAAATAGAGGAGAAGATATATGAAAGGAAGAAAATATATATGAGATATGAGATAAAGGAAAGAGAATTGGACAGGGGACGAAAAGCACACTAGTGCACTTATGGATGCCCCTTACTGACCTCTTAGGAACCTGGAGAGGTCAATCGTGGAGAGTCTAAGGGAGAAATGTTGGGGGTTAAGGGTTGACACTATTGAGTCCGGTAATGAGTTCCATGCTTCGACAACTCGATTGTAAAAGTCATATTTTTTACAGTCAAGTTTGTAGCGGTTAATATTGAGTTTGAATCTGTTGCGTGCTCTTGTGTTGTTGCGGTTGAAGCTGAAGTAGTCATTGACAGGCAGGACATTGCAGCATATGATCTTGTGGGCTTGCATGCATTAATTGCTTTTCCATTGATTCATTGTTTCGTCTTACAAACTTTTCACCTTACAAATCTCGTCCCGGAACCAATTAAGTTCGTAAGACGAGGTATCATTGTACCAGTGATACTTCAACTCCCAGAATTCCTCAGGCAGCCATGATCCTTGCATATCATTTACCTCAGAGGTCTTCAAACCTGACAACTTTAAGGCTTGTGGACTTCAAATCCCAGAATTCCTTAGGTAGCCATGATCCTTGCGTATCATTTACCTCAGAGGTCCTCAAACATGGCAACTTTAATATAGTGGGGTTCTTTTTAAAACTATTTTAAATACTTAAATTTATTGAATTTATTTGGATTTGTACGATTGTTTATATTTTTTGTTGTGAGCCGCCCCGAGTTCGCGGAGAGGGGCGGCATACAAATCTAAATAATAAATAAATAAACTTTAAAGCTTGTGGACTTCAACTCCCAGAATTCCTCAGGCAGCCATGATCCTTGCGTATCATTTACCTCAGAGGTCTTCAAACCTGACAACTTTAAGACTTGTGGACTTCAACTCCCAGAATTCCTCAGACAGCCATGATCCTTGCGTATCATTTACCTCAGAGGTCTTCAAACCTGACAACTTTAAGGCTTGTGGACTTCAACTCCCAGAATTCCTCAGGCAGCAATGATCCTTGCATATCATTTACAGTGATCCCTCGATTATCGCGAGGGTTCCGTTCCAAGACCCCTCGCGATAATCGATTTTTCGCGATATAGTGGTGCGGAAGTAAAAACACCATGTGCGCATGCGCGCCCTGTTTTCCATGGCCGCGCATGCGCAGATGGTGTTTTTACTTCCGCACCTGGGAAGACCCAGGGAAGGTTCCTTCCGCCGCCCAGCAGCTGATCTGCTCGGCAGCGCCGCAGCAGCGAGGAGCCGAAGATCGGGGTTTCTTCCCACGCAAAGGGGAAACCCCGATCTTCGGCTCCTCGCTGCTGCGGCGTTGCCGAGCAGATCAGCTGCTGGGCGGCCGAAGGAACCTTCCCTGGGTCTTCCCCGCCGCCCACGCAAAGGGGAAACCCCGATCTTCGGCTCCTCGCTGCTGCCCGCCCGCCGCTTGCCCGCCGCCCGCCGCTCGAGAGCAAGAGGGGGAGAGATAGAGAAAGAGAGAGAAGGAAAGAAAGGGATGAGAGAGGGAGGAAGAGAGTGTGAGAGAGGAAGAAGCAAGATAGAGAAAGAGAGAGAGAAAGAAAGATGAGAAAGGAAGAGAGTGACGTCATCGGGTGGGAAAATATTAATATTTTTTGAAAAATCGCGATATAGCTTTTCGCGAAGATCGAGATCGTGAAAATCAAGGGATCACTGTACCTCAGAGGTCTTCAAACCTGATAACTTTAAGGCTTGTGGACTTCAACTCCCAGAATTCCTCAGGCAGCCATCATCCTTGTGTATCATTTACCTCAGAGGTCCTCAGACTTGGCAACTTTAAGGCTTGTGGACTTCAACTCCCAGAATTCCTCAGACAGCCATGATCCTTGCGTATCATTTACCTCAGAGGTCTTCAAACCTGACAACTTTAAGGCTTGTGGACTTCAACTCCCAGAATTCCTCAGGCAGCAATGATCCTTGCATATCATTTACAGTGATCCCTCGATTATCGCGAGGGTTCCGTTCCAAGACCCCTCGCGATAATCGATTTTTCGCGATATAGTGGTGCGGAAGTAAAAACACCATGTGCGCATGCGCGCCCTGTTTTCCATGGCCGCGCATGCGCAGATGGTGTTTTTACTTCCGCACCTGGGAAGACCCAGGGAAGGTTCCTTCCGCCGCCCAGCAGCTGATCTGCTCGGCAGCGCCGCAGCAGCGAGGAGCCGAAGATCGGGGTTTCTTCCCACGCAAAGGGGAAACCCCGATCTTCGGCTCCTCGCTGCTGCGGCGTTGCCGAGCAGATCAGCTGCTGGGCGGCCGAAGGAACCTTCCCTGGGTCTTCCCCGCCGCCCACGCAAAGGGGAAACCCCGATCTTCGGCTCCTCGCTGCTGCCCGCCCGCCGCTTGCCCGCCGCCCGCCGCTCGAGAGCAAGAGGGGGAGAGATAGAGAAAGAGAGAGAAGGAAAGAAAGGGATGAGAGAGGGAGGAAGAGAGTGTGAGAGAGGAAGAAGCAAGATAGAGAAAGAGAGAGAGAAAGAAAGATGAGAAAGGAAGAGAGTGACGTCATCGGGTGGGAAAATATTAATATTTTTTGAAAAATCGCGATATAGCTTTTCGCGAAGATCGAGATCGTGAAAATCAAGGGATCACTGTACCTCAGAGGTCTTCAAACCTGATAACTTTAAGGCTTGTGGACTTCAACTCCCAGAATTCCTCAGGCAGCCATCATCCTTGTGTATCATTTACCTCAGAGGTCCTCAGACTTGGCAACTTTAAGGCTTGTGGACTTCAACTCCCAGAATTCCACAGCCAGCCATGATCCTTGCGTATCATTTACCTCAGAGGTCTTCAAACCTGGCTAGGTTTGAAGACCTCTGAGGTAAATGATACCTCTGAGGTAAATGACAACTTTAAGGCTTGTGGACTTCAACTCCCAGAATTCCTCAGGCAGCCATGATCCTTGCGGATCATTTACCTCAGAGGTCTTCAAACCTGGCTAGGTTTGAAGACCTCTGAGGTAAATGATACCTCTGAGGTAAATGACAATTTTAAGGCTTGTGGACTTCAACTCCCAGAATTCCTCAGGCAGCCATGATCCTTGTGGATCATTTACCTCAGAAGTCTTCAAACCTGACAACTTTAAGGCTTGTGGACTTCAACTCCCAGAATTCCTCAGGCAGCCATGATCCTTGTGTATCATTTACCTCAGAGGTCCTCAGACTTGGCAACTTTAAGGCTTGTGGACTTCAACTCCCAGAATTCCACAGCCAGCAATTATCCTTGCGTATCATTTACCTCAGAGATCTTCAAACCTGGCTAGGTTTGAAGACCTCTGAGGTAAATGATACCTCTGAGGTAAATGACAACTTTAAGGCTTGTGGACTTCAACTCCCAGAATTCCTCAGGCAGCCATGATCCTTGCGGATCATTTACCTCAGAGGTCTTCAAACCTGGCTAGGTTTGAAGACCTCTGAGGTAAATGATACCTCTGAGGTAAGTGACAACTTTAAGGCTTGTGGACTTCAACTCCCAGAATTCCTCAGGCAGCCATGATCCTTGCGGATCATTTACCTCAGAGGTCTTCAAACCTGGCTAGGTTTGAAGACCTCTGAGGTAAATGATACCTCTGAGGTAAATGACAACTTTAAGGCTTGTGGACTTCAACTCCCAGAATTATCCAGCCAAGCACAGTGTCGAGTTGAAGTCCACAAGTCTTTAAAAGTTGCCAAGTTTGGGGACCTGCTTTTATACGTGGTGATTTTTCTGGAAGACTGGACAAGGACCTTCACGGGATGCCGTTGGAATCTGCTCCTGGGGTTGGACTAGAAGACCTCCAAGGTCCTCCCAGCTCTACTCTGTTTTGAAAGCGTGTGAAATGGTTGAACCAGGAGGCCTGGAATTCTTGCTTGTATTTTTTTTTCTTTCAGTTTAAAAAAACAAAAACAAAAATCCATTTGGAAGAAAAACCCTTGTTTTCCTGTTCCCGGCCTCCCTCTCTCTCTCCTCCTCTCCCTCCCAAAGAATTTTTATTTTTTTATTTTTATTTTTAAATATACGCCTTAAAGTGCCTTTTGGCAGTGAAGGAGCCGTCCCTGGCCAAAAAATGCATTTGAGCCTGTCAGCTGGGACTCGATCCAAGGGAAACGGTAATAGGAGGATTGTACTGTATTTGAAATTGCATTCAAAATGCTTCCTCATAGAACAGGGAAAAGTTCCCCTAAACACCTTGGTTGTTTCTTCCAAAATGTGAGAGTCTGACGCCGTCGTCCTGGTCCTCCTCTTCTTCCTCCTCCTCCTCTTCTTCCTCCTCCTCCTCGTCTTCCTCTCCTCTTTTTCTTCCTCTTCTCTTTTTCCTCTCCCCCATATATTCCTCCTCCTCCTCCTTGTCTTCCTCTCCTCTTTTTCTTCCTCCTCCTTCTCTTTTTCCTCTCCCCCTCATCTTCCTCTTCTCCTCCTCCTCCTCATCTTCCTCCTCCTCTTCTTCCTCTTCTCCCTCCTCTTCTTTTGGCTCCTTCTCCTTCCTCTTTTCTACTTCCTCCTCTCCTCTTCCTCCTCTTCTTCCATTTCCTCTCAAGTTGCTCTTCCTCTTCTTCCTCCCTCTCCTTCCTCCTTCTCTCCTTCCTCCTCTTCTTCCTCTCCTCTCCTCCTTCCTCTTTTCCTCTTCCTCCTCTTCTCTTCCTCCTCTTCTTCCGTTTCCTCTCATGTTCCTCTTCCTCCTCTTCTCCCTCCTCTTCCTCTTCTCTTCTTCCTCCTCTCCTTCCTCTCCTCTTCTTCCTTCTCTTCTCCTTCCCCTTTTCCTCTTCCTCCTCTTCTCTTCCTCCTCTTTTTCCTTTTCCTTTCATGTTCCTCTTCTCTTCATCCTCTTCTCCCTCCTCTTCCTCTTCTCTTCTTCCTCCTCTTCTTCCTCTCCTTCCTCCTCTTCTTCCTCTCCTTCTCTTCCTCTTCCTCCTCTTCTTCCTTTTCCTCCTCCTCCTTCTCTCCTCTTCCTCCTCCCTTCTATCACTGACGGTTGCCTAGTTGTGTAATGAAACATCTGCCAAAAAAGTCACCGAACCTCAAGAGATCCCCCCCTCCTACAAGGACCCCACAGTAGTCTTCCTTCTCTCTACAAACTCCTTCTTTTGTAACACAGATAACGTTCCCTAGTTGGGTTTTGAAATAATGAAAATAATGAAACGACATGTAACAAACCTAATATTTAAAATAATTAAAAGACCCTTATTTTAAAAAACCGAACATACACACAAACATACCATGCATAAATTGTATAGGCCTAGGGGGAAAGTATATCTCAATTCCCCCATGCCTGACGACAGAAGTGGGTTTTGAGGAGCTTGCGAAAGGCAAGGAGGGTGGGGGCAACTCTGATTTATTTATTTATTTATTTATTATTTGGATTTGTATACCGCCCCTCTCCGAAGATATCTGGGGGGAGCTGGTTCCAGAGTGCCGGGGCCGCCACAGAGAAGGCTCTTCCCCTGGGTCCCGCCAAACGACATTGTTTAGTCGACGGGACCCGGAGAAGGCCGACTCTGTGGGACCTAACCGGTCACTGGGATTCGTGCGGCAGAAGGCAGTCCCGGAGATATTCCGGTCCGATGCCATGAAGGGCGTTCTTTCTTTCTTTCTTTCTTTCTTTCTTTCCTTCCTTCCTTCCTTCCTTCCTTCCTTCCTTCCTTCCTTCCTTCCTTCCTTCCTTCCTTCCTTCCTACCTACCTACCTACCTACCTACCTACATTCATTCATTCATTCATTCATTCATTCATTCATTTATTAGATTTGTATGCCGCCCCTCTCCGTAGACTCGGGGCGGCTAACAACAATAAAGAAAACAATGTAACAAATCTAATATTAAAAAATAATCTAAAAAACCCAGTTGGCCTCATGAAACGACGGCTAGGCTGCACCCTTCGGGGCTCTTCCAACTGACCCCCGTTCCTTTTCTCTTTCCCCCAGTGTCCCAGGTGAAGGAGAGCCGCCATCGTCCCCTCCCTTCCCCTGGATGCTGGGCGGCCGAGGCCGGTTCTCGCCGTCGCCCAAGATGGCGACCTTGAAGCGGAGCCACCAGCAAGCCTGGCCGGAGGAGGAGGGGGGACCGGGAGCACGGCCTCTACAGCCTCCACCACATGTTCGACATCGTGGGCACCCACCTGACCCACCGCGACGTCCGCGTGCTCTCCTTCCTCTTCGTGGACGTCATCGACGACTACGAGCGGGGCATGATCCGCAGCGGGCGGGACTTCCTTCTGGCGCTGGAGCGACAGGGCCGCTGCGACGAGACCAACTTCCGGCAGGTGCTGCAGCTGCTGAGGATCATCACCCGACACGACCTCTTGCCCTACGTCACCTTGAAGAGGAGGAAGGCTGGTAGGTGGCCTCCCGCTTGGGTTTTTAAAAAATATACAGTAATACCTCGTCTTACGAACCTAATTGGTTCCCGGAAGAGGTTCGTAAGGCGAAAAGTTCGTAAGGCGAAAGGTTTGTAAGGTGAAAAGTTCGTAAGGCGAAAGGTTCGTAAGGCGAAAAGTTCGTGAGGCGAAAAGTTCGTGAGGCGAAAAGTTCGTGAGGTGAAAAGTTCGTGAGGTGAAAGTTCGTGAGGCGAAAAGTTTGTAAGGCAAAAAGTTTGTAAGGCAAAAAGTTCGTGAGGCGAAAGGTTCGTGAGGCGAAAAGTTCGTAAGGCAAAAAGTTCGTAAGACAAAAAGTTCGTAAGATGAAACATTGTTTCCCATAGGAAACAATGTAAAATCAATTAATCCGTGGAACGGACCCCCCCCCCCCCGCAAAAAAAACGCCACCACCCGGCTTTCACCTTTTGAAACAGCCGGGGGGCTTCTCGGTGGCCTCCCAAACGCCAAACCCGAACTTCCGGGTTCGGCGTTCGGGAGGCCTCTGAGAAGCCCCCCGGCTGTTTCAAAAGGTGACAGCCGGGCGGCGGGGCTTCTTGGCGGCCTCCCGAACCCCGAACCCGGAAGTTCGGCAAAAGTTCAGGTTCGGGAGGCCGCCGAGAAGCCCCGCCGCCCGGCTGTTGTCTTTTAACACAGCCGGGGGGCTTCTCGGCGGCCTCCCGAACCCCGAACCTGGAGATTTGGTAAAAGTTTGGGTTCGGCAGGCCGCCGAGAATCCCCGCCGCCCGGCTGTCGACTTTTGAAACAGCCGGGGGGGCTTCTCGGAGGCCTCCCGAACGCCAAACCCAGAAGTTCGGTGTTCGGGTTCAGGAGGATGCTGGGAAGCCCCCCCGGCTGTTTTAAAAGATGACAGCCGGGCGGTGGGGCTTCTCGGGGGCAGCGGCGTGTTTGTAAGACGGAAAAAGTTCGTAAGAAGAGGCAAAAAATTTCCTAACCCCGGGTTCATATCTCGGGTCGTTCGTAAGATGAGGGGTTCGTATCATGAGGTACCACTGTATATTGGGGTGTCTTTTTTGGATTTTTTAAACCTAAAACTGTAATTTAGATTGCTAAATATTAGATTTGTTACTGTGTACTGTTTTTTTGACCATTGTTGTGAGCCGCCCCGAGTCTACGGAGAGGGGCGGCATACAAATCAAATAAATAAATAAATAAAATAAAATAAAATAAAATAAAATAAAATAAAATAAAATAAAATAAATATGAAAAGAGAGGGGCGGCATACAAATTTAATAAATAAATAAAATAAATAAATAAATATGAAAAGAGAGGGGCGGCATACAAATTTAATAAATAAAAAAAATTAAATAAATAAATAAATATAAATAAATAAATATGAAAAGAGAGGGGCGGCATACAAATTATATATATATATATATAAGCTTTGTGCTGCTGTAAATATGGAAATATTCCATATTTACAGCAGCACGAAGCTTGAAACTTCAGCCTGATGATGGTAAATGTGATTTCACCGAAACGTCGCATAGACACTCAAAATATTACACGGGGCAAAACCCGAACTCAGAGCAATCTACACATGTATGTATGTATGTATGTATGTATGTATGTGTGTGTGTGTGTATATATATATATTCACATGTTTTTTTTGCTGAATTTGAAAATTAAGGGAGACTAGGATAGATCTATTTCGGCCTTATTTTGGCCTCATCAGCTAGCCATACCCTCACTGGGACTTGAACCTGCAACCTTTGCCTTGTAAGGCAGAGAATTATATATATGAAAAGAGAAAAGGACATATAAAACCCTCTCATTTAAAGCCAGACAACACATGCCTACCAAACATAAGGTATAAAAGCCTGGGGGAGGTGTCTCCTATAATCCTAATCATGGTTTTACTAACCAGGTTATATAGCACACAGCAAGTATAAATCTCTCTAGTACAAACGTGTTAGCTCCCTCTTGTGGCCATTATTATTATTACCATTATTATTATCCTTATCATTATTTTTTGCCAGAGGATTGACCGTTTTGTCTTTCACGCGTTTCCATTCCTTCCTCCATGTCCAGTATGTCCGGACCTTGTCGATAAGTACCTGGAAGAGACGTCCATCCGCTATGTGACCCCCCGAGCCCATAGCCGTACAGAGCATGTTCCGGTGCATCCACACAAATCTGGTGAGATTCCTTGCGCGCATCTCCACCTCCGAAAGCCCCCTTTCCAGATGCTGCGTTGTTGGGCAAGCTTTGGGGTTTTTTTTACATCTTGCATAAAACTCTTGTAATGGTGAGTGCAGACGTGGTCACCACAATAGAGGGGGGGAAAAGATGTTGGGACTCTAAATGAGGGCAGAGAAGAGCAACTAAGACTGATTTATTTCTCTCTCTCTCTGTCTTATCTATCTATCTATCTATCTATCTATCTATTTCTATTTATTTATCTATGTATCAATCTATATCAATCTATCTATCTATCTATCTATCTATCTATCTATTTCTATTTATTTATCTATGTATCAATCTATATCAATCTATCTATCTATCTATCTATCTATCTATCTATCTATTTCTATTTATTTATCTATGTATCAATCTATATCAATCTATCTATCTATCTATCTATCTATTTCTATTTATTTATCTATGTATCAATCTATATCAATCTATCTATCTATCTATCTATCTATCTATCTATCTATTTCTATTTATTTATCTATGTATCAATCTATATCAATCTATCTATCTATCTATCTATTTCTATTTATTTATCTATGTATCAATCTATATCAATCTATCTATCTATCTATTTCTATTTATTTATCTATCTCTGTCTGTCTATCTATCTATCTATCTTATCTATCTATCATCTATCTATCTATCATCTATCATCTATCTATCTATCTATCTATCTATGTCTATCTAATCTATCTATCTATCTATCTATCATCTATCTATCTATCTATCTGTCCATCTATCTATCTATCTATCTATCTATCTCTGTCTATCTAATCTATCTATCTATCTATCTATCTATCTATCTCTGTCTATCTATCATCTATCTATCTATCTTATCTATATCTATCTATCTATCATCTATCTTATCTATCTATATCTATCTATCTATCATCTATCTTATCTATCTATCATCTATCTATCTATCTATCTATCATCTATCTATCTATCTCTGTCTATCTAATCTATCTATCTATCTATCTATCTATCTCTGTCTATCTATCATCTATCTATCTATCTTATCTATCTATCTATCTATCTATCATCTATATATCTTATCTATCTATCATCTATCTATCTATCTATCATCTATCTATCATCTATCTGTCTGTCTGTCTGTCTGTCTATCTATCTATCTATCTATCTATCTATCTATCTATCTATCTATCTATCTATCTATCTATCTATCTAAGTTTCAGTTTCAGTTTAAGCAGATTTGTATGCCGCCCCTCTCCGCAGACTCGGGGTGGCTCACAGCAATAACAATACAATGTAAAGCAAATCTAATATTTAAGTTAATTTAAAAAAACACCATAAATTAAAACCAATCATACATACTGACATACCATGCATAAATTTTATAAGCCTAGGGGGAGGGAACATGTCAATTCCCCCATGCCTGACAACAGAGGTGGGTTTTAAGGAGCTTACGAAAGGCAAGGAGGGTGGCGGCAACTCTGATATCTGGGGGGAGTTGGTTCCAAAGGGTCGGGGCCACCACAGAGAAGGCTCTTCCCCTGGGTCCCGCCAAACGACATTGTTTAGTTGACGTCTTCTACATTTCTAGGTTTCCATTGCCTCGTGAGCCCTTCATAATACACAATCTAGGGCCGGGGTCCCCAAACCTGGCAACTTTAAGACCCCTGGGCTTCCAACTCCCAGATTTCTCCAACCAGCTATGCTGGTAGTCGAAGTCCACAAGTCTTTTAATAAAGTTGCCAAGTTTGGCCACCTCTGATCTAAGGCCTTAACTTCCAGTATATCTGTTGTGGTTGGCTCTGGCCCAGCTCCTGCCCCAGGGAATGTGGAGAGGTGGAGGCAGGGGAAACGTCAACATGTCCTAGGGCTGTTTTGTTGCCAGCAGAGTCAGTTAGTGCAGTTTCCTCGGTGGGGGTGACTCGGAAGAGGGGGGCTTGGCACACAGCCCAGGAAGCCAATCTCCATTATCTTCGGTCCATTCGGATGCGGAAGTCTTGGACCCCCGCAGGCGCAGAGTTACGCGTAGAAGAGACCAATTGAGGACCTATTACAGGAAATAAGAGGGGCCACCTGTGTTTTTGGGTGAGGCTCCAGTAATTAGAGCTGCTGATACAAATAGCAGCGTGTGGGTTTGGCCGTTGTGGACGATTAATCTGACCGCAGTTCTTCAGGACCGTGCCTCGCTGTGTCTGAACTTTGTTGGTGGATTTTTCACGCCTTTGGCGCCAAAGCAGAGCAAAGTGTGTGTGTTTCACTTGGTGGAAGAAGGAGGGCTGTGAGGTTTCTTCACAGCTGCTAGCTAAGTACTTAAGGACTGATTAAGGGACGTTGTACAGCCTACAAGGTTGTTTTGCTTTGTTTCTTTTGAATTTTGTTGCGGTTCTAGATACGTTTTATTTCAATATTAGATTTGCCTCACTGTTATATTGTGTTTGTGTTACTGTCGTGTTTGTGGATTTTTCACAAGCACGACAGCAAAGTGTGTGTGTGTGTTTCAGAAGAGAAGGATTTATGGGTAGTGATTTCTGACAGTCTCAAAATGAGTGAACAGTGCAGTCAGGCGGTAGGGAAAGCGAGTAGGATGCTTGGCTGCATAGCTAGAGGTGTCACAAGCAGGAAGAGGGAGATTGGGATCCCCTTATATAGAGCGCTGGTGAGACCCCATCTGGAATAATCCTGTGTCCAGTTCTGGAGACCTCACCTACAAAAAGATATGGACAAAATTGAAGGGGTCCAAAGACGGGCTACAAGAAGGGTGGAAGGTCTCGAGCATAAAACTGACCAGGAAAGACTCCATGGACTCCATCTGTAGAGTCTGGAGGACAGAAGGAAAAGGGGGGACATGATTGAAACATTTAAATATGTTAAAGGGTTAAATAAGGTCCAGGAGGGTTTAAGTGTTTTTAATAGGAAAGTGGACCCAAGAACAAGGGGACACAATCTGAAGTTAGTTGGGGGAAAGATCAGAAGCAACGTGAGAAAATATGATTTGACTGAAAGAGTAGTAGATGCCTGGAACAAACTTGAACCTATGATTACAACACAGGAGGGAAGTGTTTTTAATAGGAAAGTGGACCCAAGAACAAGGGGACACAATCTGAAGTGAGTTGGGGGAAAGATCAGAAGCAACGTGAGAAAATATGATTTGACTGAAAGAGTCGTAGATGCCTGGAACAAACTTCCAGCAGACGCGGTTGGTCAATCCACAGGAACTGAATTTAAACATGCCTGGGATTAAAGATAGATCCATCCTAAGATAAAATACAGAAAATAGTATAAGGCCAGACGAGATGGACCATGAGGTCTTTTTCGGCCGCCAGCCTTCTAGGTTTCTAACATGAGAAAATATTATCTCACTGAAAGAGTAGTAGATGCTTGGAACAAACTTTCATGCCTGGGATAAACATAGATCCATCCTAAGATAAAATACAGGAAATAGTATAAGGGCAGACTAGATGGACCATGAGGTCTTTTTCTGCCGTCAGTCTTCTATGTTTCTATGAGAAAATATTATCTCACTGAAAGAGTAGTAGATGCTTGGAACAAACTTCCATGCCTGGGATAAACATAGATCCATCCTAAGATAAAATACAGGAAATAGTATAAGGGCAGACTAGATGGACCATGAGGTCTTTTTCTGCCGTCAATCTTCTAGGTTTCTATAATTCCTTTTATTTCAGCAGAAATGAGAGAGAGAGAGAAAGGGAGAATAATAATAATATAATAATATTTATTTATTTATTTATTTCATTAATTCGATATCTAGGCCCCCCCCCCTTCCCCGCAGAGTCAGGGCGGCTCGCCACAAAAATAGAACAATACAATATATAAGGGATCCATTTTAAAATTAAATGTAAAAATTAAAAACAATCGTCCACATTCATCCCAGATTTATTCCAATCAATGATCGGAGCTAGTTGTTACATTCAACAGCCCCAAGTCTGCCGGCAAAGGTGAAGTTTTTAAAGCCTTGTGGAAGGCCAGGAGGGTAGGGGGCAGTATGAATCCCTTGTAGGAGTTGATTCCAGTGGTCCGGGGCCACCACAGAGAAGGCTCTTCCCCCGGGAGTTGACATCCAACCATCTTAAAGTTGAATAAAGTTGGGAAACCTTGTGCCTACACCTGGACTACCTTGCAGGGCTAACAGGGATGTCTCTCCTGGTCCTTGTTGAAGACCCCAGCCTGGCCCCAAGACCCCCAATCGCTCCCATGCCTTTGGGAGAACCAGAATTCGCCCCCTCCCAGTTTTTATTTTATTTTATTATTTTATTTTATTTTATTTATTTTATTTTATTATTTTATTATTTTATTTTATTTTATTTATTTTATTTTTTATTTTATTTTATTTTATTTATTATTTTATTTTATATTTTATTTTATTTTATTTTATATTTTATTTTATATTTTATTTTATTTATTTTATTTTATATATTTTTTTTTTATTTTTTTTTTTTATTTTTTTTTATTTATTTATTTTTTTTATTATTTTATATTATATTTTATTTTATTTTATATTTTATTTTATTTATTTTATTTATTTTATTTATTTTTTATTTATTTTATTTTATTTTATTTTATTTATTTTATTATTTTATTTTATTTTATTTTATTTTATTTTATTTATTTATTGGATTTGTATGCCGCCCCTCTCCGGAGACTCGGGGCGGCTAACAGCCATAACAAAACAGCATATAATAATAATCCACTACAAAAAACAATTTAAAACCCATTATTATAAAACCAAACATACACACAAACATACCATGCATAAAATTGTAAAGGCCTAGGGGCAAAGAGTATCTCAATTCCCCCATGCCTGACGGCAGAGGTGGGTTTTAAGTAGCTTACGAAAGGCGAGGAGGGTGGGGGCAGTTCTAATCTCTGAGGGGAGTTGGTTCCAAAGGGCCGGGGCCGCCACAGAGAAGGCTCATCCCCTGGGTCCCGCCAAATGGCATTGTTTAGTTGACGGGACCCGGAGAAGACCCACTCTGTGGGACCTAACCGGTCGCTGGGATTCGTGCGGCAGAAGGCGGTCCTGGAGATAATCTGGTCCGGTGCCATGAAGGGCTTTATAGGTGATGACCAACACTTTGAATGGTGACCGGAAACTGACCGGCAACCAATGCAGACTGCGGAGTGTTGGAGTGACATGGGCGTATTTAGGGAAGCCCATGATTGCTCTCGCAGCCGCATTCTGCACGATCTGAAGTTTCCGAACACTCTTCAAAGGTCGCCCCATGTAGAGAGCGTTGCAGTAGTCCAGCCTCGAGGTGATGAGGGCATGAGTGACTGTGAGCAGTGACCCCCGGTCCAAATAGGGCCACAATTGGTGCACCAGGCGAACCTGGGCAAACGTCCCCCTGGCCACAGCTGAAAGACGGTTCTCTAATGTGAGCTGTGGATCGAGGAGGACGCCCAAGTTGCGGACCCTCTCTGAGGGGGTCAATAATTTCCCCCCCCCAGGGTGATGGACGGACAGATGGAATTGTCCTTGGGAGGCAAAACCCACAGCCACTCCGTCTTATCCGGGTTGAGTTTGAGTCTGTTGACCCCCATCCAGACCCCAACAGCCTCCAGGCACCGGCACATCACTTCCACTGCTTCGTTGACTGGACATGGGGTGGAGATGTAAAGCTGGGTATCATCGGCGTATTGATGATACCTTGGATGACCTCACCCAGCGGTTTCTTCCTCTATTATCAACTCAACCGCTAAAATCCAGACCGAGTGGCCTCCTTTCCCTGTCACCCAAAGCTAAGCACTTCGCCCTGGCGTTGAAACTCTTTTGACCTTTCTCTGTCCCGCAGTGCCTCCCCACCACCCGCTGGTCTACTGCTGCTCCTCGGGCCCCCAGATCTGCGCCAAGAGGTCCGGCCGGGGACGGGCGCTGCTCGGCAACCAGCGGAAAAGGCGGAAGTCCGTGACGCCGGACCCCAAGGACAAACAGACCTGCGGTGAGGTTCCCGACGGCCCCTTTTAAGGCAAAAATCCCCCCCCCCAGGGCTCCAGCCGTTTGCCACCAGGTCCACCGGCGTCTTAAAACGGCATGGAATCGTGGAATTGGGATGGAATTGACCGGTGGCGGTGAAACTGTTTTTTCGCCATCACTGCCATAGACCATAGAGAATAGAACAGAATAGATAATGGAGAATAAAATAGAAGAGAGAATAGAATAGAATAGACAACAGAGAATAAATTAGAATAGGGAATAGAATAGACAATAGAGAGTAAAATATAATAAATATTAGAATAGAATAGACAATAGAGAGTAAAATAGAATAAATATTAGAATAGAATAGACAATAAGAGAATAGAATAGAAGAGAGAATAGAATAGAAAATACAGAATTGAATAGAGAATAGAATAGAGTGGGCCTTCTCCGGGTCCCGTCAACTCAACAATGTCGGTTGGCGGGCCCCAGGGGAAGAGCCTTCTCTGTGGCGGCCCCGACTCTCTGGAACCAGCTCCCCCCCAGAGATTAGAACTGCCCCTACTCTCCCTGCCTTCCGTAAACTCCTCAAAACCCACCTTTGCCGTCAGGCATGGGGGAACTGAAACATCTCCCCCCTGGGCACGTTTAATTTATGCATGGTATGTTTGTGTGTGTGTGTGTGTGTATATTAGTATATTGGGGTTCTTTTTAAACTTTTTAAACTTTTTAAATTTATTTGGATTTGTTACGATTTGTTGTGTCTCGTTGTGAGCCGCCCCGAGTCTGCGGAGAGGGGCGGCATACAAATCTATCTATCTATCTATCTATCTATCTATCTATCTATCTATCTATCTATCTATCTATCTATCTATCTAATTTATCTATCTATCTATCTATCTATCTAATTTATCTATCTATCTATCTATCTATCTATCTAATTTATCTATCTATCTATCTATCTATCTAATTTATCTATCTATCTATCTATCTAATTTATCTATCTATCTCTATCTATCTATCTATCTATCTATCTATCTAATTTATCTATCTATCTATCTATCTAATTTATCTATCTATCTATCTATCTATCTAATTTATCTATCTATCTATCTATCTAATTTATCTATCTATCTATCTATCTATCTATCTATCTATCTATCTATCCATCCATCCATCCACCCACCCACCCACCCACCCACCCACCCATCTATCATCCATCCATCTATCTATCTATCTATCTATCTATCTATCTATCTATCTATCTATCTATCTATCTATCTAAATAAATAATAATAAAAAATAAATAAATAAATAAACAAACAAACAATAAAATAGAGAATAGAATAGAGAATAGAATAGAATAGACAATAGAGAATAAAATATAATAAATATTAGAATAGAATAGACAATAGAGAGTAAAATATAATAAATATTAGAATAGAATAGACAATAGAGAGTAAAATATAATAAATATTAGAATAGAATAGACAATAGAGAATGAAATAGACAATAGAGAATCAGAACAGAATAGAATAGAATTCTTTATTGGCCAATTGTGATTGGACACCCGAGGAATTTGTCTTTGGTTCGGATGCTCTCGGTGTCCATCAAAGATAAATCCGTCAAGGATCATAAGGCGCAACACTTAATGATTGTCATAGGGTACAAATAAGCCATCGGGAACCAATATTAATATAAATCTTCAGGATACAAACAACAACTTACCGTCCTACAGTCATAAGTGGGAGGAGATGGGTGATAGGAACCATGAGAAAACTAATAGTAATAGCGATGCAGCCTTAGACAGTGGCGAGGGAATTCTTTGTTTAGCAGAGCGATGGCGTTTGGGGAAAATCTGTCCTTGTGTCTAGTTGTCTTGGTGGCTCTGTACCAACGTTTTGAGGGTAGGAGTTGAAACAGTTTGTGTCCAGGATTCTAGCGGTCAGTCAATATTTTCACCGTCCTCTTTTTGATTCAGTCCTCAATGGAAGGCAGGTTGGCAGCCATTGTTTTGTTCTGCGTTTCTGATTCTCCTCTGAAGTCCATGTCGGTCCTGTTGGGTTGCAGAACCGAACCAGATGGTTACGGAGGTGCAGATGGCAGACTCAATGGTTCCTCTGTAGAACTGAATAGGATAGGATAGAAAAGAATTGAAAAAAGACTAGAAAAGCATAGAAAATAGGAATAAAATAGAACAGAATATTCTAAGGAGAAGGGCAGCATAAAAATCAAATAGATAGATAGATAGATAGATAGATAGATAGATAGATAGATAGATAGATAGATAAAAATAGATAGATAGATAGATAAGATAGATAGATAGATAGATAGATAGATAAATAGATAGAAATAGATAGATAGATAGATAAGATAGATAGATAGATAGATAAGATTAGATAGATAGATAGATAAAAATAGATAGATAGATAGATAAGATAGATAGATAGATAGATAAGATTAGATAGATAGATAAATAGATAGAAATAGATAGATAGATAAGATAGATAGATAGATAGATAGATAAATAGATAGAAATAGATAGATAGATAGATAGATAGATAGATAAGATAGATAGATAGATAGATAGATAGATAGATAGATAAATAGATAGAAATAGATAGATAGATAGATAGATAAGATAGATAGATAGATAAGATTAGATAGATAGATAGATAGATAGATAGATAGATAGATAGATAGATAGATAAATAGATAGAAATAGATAGATAGATAAGATAGATAGATAGATAGATAAGATTAGATAGATAGATAGATAAAAATAGATAGATAGATAAGATAGATAGATAGATAGATAGATAGATAAGATAGATAGATAGATAAAAATAGATAGATAGATAGATAAGATAGATAGATAAGATTAGATAGATAGATAAATAGATAGAAATAGATAGATAGATAAGATAGATAGATAGATAGATAGATAAATAGATAGAAATAGATAGATAGATAGATAGATAGATAGATAAGATAGATAGATAGATAGATAGATAAATAGATAGAAATAGATAGATAGATAGATAGATAGATAAGATAGATAGATAGATAAGATTAGATAGATAGATAGATAGATAGATAGATAGATAGATAGATAGATAGATAGATTAATAGATAGATAGATAGATAAGATAGATAGATAAGATTAGATAGATAGATAGATAGATAAATAGATAGAAATAGATAGATAGATAGATAAGATAGATAGATAGATAGATAGATAGATAAATAGATAGAAATAGATAGATAGATAAGATAGATAGATAGATAGATAGATAAATAGATAGAAATAGATAGATAGATAGATAGATAGATAAGATAGATAGGTAGATAGATAGATAGATAAATAGATAGAAATAGATAGATAGATAGATAGATAAGATAGATAGATAGATAGATAGATAGATAAATAGATAGAAATAGATAGATAGATAGATAGATAGATAGATAGATAAGATAGATAGATAGATAGATAGATAAATAGATAGAAATAGATAGATAGATAGATAGATAGGATAGATAGATAGATAGATAGATAGATAGATAGATAGATAAGATAGATAGATAGATAGATAGGATAGATAGATAGATAGATAGATAGATAGATAAGATAGATAGATAGATAGATAAATAGATAGAAATAGATAGATAGATAGATAAGATTAGATAGATAGATAGATAGGATAGATAGATAGATAGATAGATAGATAGATAGATAGATAGATAGATAGATAGATAGATAGATAAATGTGAAACTCAAAAAATTAGAATATCATGCAACAGTTCATTTATTTCCGTAATGTAACTTAAAAGGTGAAACGTAATATATATGAGAGAGACTCATGACATGCCAGGCAAGATAGTTCAAGCCATGATTTGTGATCATTGTGATGATTATCGGGTCCAGACCCAAATCCCCCATCTCAGAAAATTAGAATATTACATGCCGATCGGTTTCCGGTCGCAATTCAAATCGTTGGTAATGACCTATAAAGCCCTACATGGCAATCGGACCAGAATATCTCCGGGACCGTCTCCTGCTGCACGAATCCCAGCGGCCGATCAGGTCCCACAGAGTCGGCCTTCTCCGGGTCCCGTTCGACTAAACAATGTCGTCTGGCGGGACCCAGGGGAAGAGCCTTCTCTGTGGCGGCCCCGGCCCTCTGGAATCAACTCCCCCCGGAGATTAGAACGGCCCCCACCCTCCTTGTCTTTCGCAAATTAATTAAGGCCCACCTGTATCGCCAGGCATGGGGGAATTGGGACATCTCCTCCAGGCTTATATAGTTTTATTGTTGCATGGTTTTTAAATGATGGGGTTTTAGATACTTTTTTTAATACATTAGATTTGTTAAAGTGTCACATTGTTATTAATATTGTTGTGAGCCGCCCCGAGTCTCCGGAGAGGGGCGGCATACAAATCTAATAAAATATTATTATTATTATTATTATTATTATTATTATTATTATTATTATTAATTGTACGTAGACCAATATCTGATCTCTGAAAAGTATAAGCATGCATAATAACTCAGTACAGTGGTACCTCTACCTACGAATGCCTCTACTTACGAACTTTTCTAGATAAGAACCGGGTGTTCAAGATTTTTTTGCCTCTTCTCAAGAACCATTTTCCACTTACAAACCCCAGCCTCCGAAACTGTAACCGGAAAAGGCAGAGAGAAGCCTCCATGGGGCCTCTTTAGGAATCTCCTTGAAGGAAATAGGTCCGGAAAAGGCAGGGAGAAGCCTCTGTGGGGCCTCTCTAGCAATCTCCTGGTAGGATACAGGGCTGGAAAACGTGGGGAGAAGCCTCTGTGGGGCCTCTCTAGGAATCTTCTGGGAGGAAACAGGGCTGGAAAAGGCAGGGAGAAGCCTCCGTGGGGCCTCTCTAGGAATCTCCTGGTAGGATACAGGGCTGGAAAACGTGGGGAGAAGCCTCCATGGGGCCTCTCTAGGAATCTCCTTGGAGGAAACAGGGATGGAAAAGGCAGGGAGAAGCCTCCGTGGGGCCTCTCTAGGAATCTCCCGGGAGGAAACAGGGCCGGAAAAGGTGGGGAGAAGCCTCCGTGGGGCCTCTCTAGGAATCTCCTGGGAGGAAACAGGCGGGGAGAAGCCTTCGTGGGGCCTCTCTAGGAATCTCCTGGGAGGAAACAGGGCCTCCACCCTCCCTGTGGTTTCCCCAATCGAATGCCTTATTTGCTTTTACATTGATTCCTATGGGGAAAATTGCTTCTTCTTGCAAACATTTCTCTTTAAGAACTTGTTCACGGAACGAATTCAGTTCGTAAGTAGAGGCACCACTGCTTGCAATTCCTGCCCCCATGCGGTGTAGCATGGAAGCCGTCATCCTGTGGCACTGCCTAACGCTCCCACCAATGTCTCCCCCTCTCCCCCCCTCCCCCTTCCCGGCAGATATCCGCCTCCGAGTCCGGGCCGAATACTGCCAGCACGAGACGGCCCTGGAGGGCAACGTCTTCTCCAACAAGCAGGACCCCCTGGAGCGCCAGTTCGAACGTTTCAGCCAGGCCAACACCATCCTGAAGTCGCGGGACCTGGGCTCCATCATCTGCGACATCAAGTTCTCGGAGCTGACCTACCTGGACGCCTTCTGGCGCGACTACATCAACGGCTCCTTGCTGGAGGCCCTGAAGGGCGTCTTCATCACGGACTCGCTCAAGCAAGCCGTGGGCCACGAGGCCATCAAACTGCTGGTCAACGTGGACGAGGAGGATTACGAGGTGGGCCGGCAGAAACTCCTGAGGAACTTGATGCTGCAAACGGCCCCTTGAAAGACCCTCCCGGTGGCGGTGGCAGCGGCGGCGGCTCATTCGGTTGTCAGGGGGTTGTTGTTTTTTTTCCCCCTCCTTCCTTCCTTCCTTCCTTCCCTTCCTCTCCTTCTTTTTTTGTGAAATTATTTTCCTTTTTTTTAAAAAAAAAAAGGAGAGAAGGGGTGGGGGGGAAACGGAGGGCGGGGTGCGCGTAATACCTCCGAGGGACGAAATCGGTCACGTCGGCTGAATAATGTTTTTTCTGTGGGAGGGCAGGCCATTTTTTCCTCCTCCTTTCCCTCAGTGGTGGTGATGGGGAGTTGAAACGGGGAGGGCCCCCGTCTCAAAGGAACGCCTTTCCCCCCTCCCCAACGGAACGGTGCTCGGTGGTTCTTTCTTAGCGCCTGCCCTCTTGTGCGGTCCCGGTTTTTTTCCCCCCCCCCCTCTTGTTTCTGTATCGTCGCCACCGATTCGTTCGCCTGCCGTTGCCCCCTCCCGACCCAAAGCAGCCCCCCCCCCTTACGCCACCGAAGGCAGGCCCTGAATTCCTATTAAAGAAGCTGTTCTTGTCGTGGGGGTCCCCATTCCTGTTTCTCTGCGAGGGGAGGGGGCTCTCCTTTTCGTATTTCCCATGGCGGGGTAGGGGGTGAGGTCCGATTCGGTTACGGCATTGTCGACGGGATAGGGAGGGGTCTTGTGCGAAGCTGGGCCAAGGTGGGTCCTGAGGCGAGGGTGGGAGGTTTCCTTGTGGGTCAAAACAGGACAGGGGTCTCCGTCCTTGGTAGCTTTTTAAGACGAGGGGATTCCGACGCCCGGGAGGGGATTCCGACGCCCGGAATTTAAAGACACAAGTCTTAAAAACGGCCGCGGTTGGAGAGTCCTGAGATTGGGGGACACACTCCCCCCCCTCCTTCCTTTGACTAAGCAGCTCCGCCAAGATCCCGGCTCGGGTCGGCTCTCCCTGCCTCCCATCCCCACCTGGACCTTTTCGTCTCTCTCTCTCCGGCCTCCAGAGGTGGACCGGAACAGCCTTCCCTCTTCAGCCTCGGGGGACAGCTGCCCACCTGCGTCGCTTGGCCCAAAATAGGAAGGAAAGCCTCCGTCCGCTGGAGAAAGAGAAGAGCTCAAGTTTTAGAAGGGACACCCCCTGTGTGGTCGGGTCCAGTCTCCAACCTCGGCCACTCTTAAGACTTGCGGACTTCAACGCCCAGAATCCTGGGAGTTGAAGTCCGCAAGTCTTCACAAGTCGCCGAGGTTGGAGACCCCTGGTTTTAGCTGACCAGTCTGTTCCTCCAGGGGTTTCCTCACGCCCCCCCAGTCCCGACATCCCCCCCCCAGTGGGGCAAAATCGAATTAGCTTGGAGCGGGGCTTCCCGAATTTACATCTAAATTTTGGTTTTCTTTAGGGAGATGTCTAGGGGGGAGAGGCGGTCATCGGGCTCTGCTGGAAATTTCAGCCATGGGGTTACGTTTTGGTAGCCCCCCCAGCTCCCCCCCCCATCCCAGACCTGTGTCTCTTTTCCTGATCAGCTGGGGATTTTGCCGACGCTCCGGGAAAATAGAACCGCCTGGAAAGGAAGGAATCGGTTCTTTGATTTGCGCCGGGTTCCTTGTTTGTTGGGTGCTCCCTTAAATCCGTTCGCCCCCCGCCCCTTAAATCACGCGGAAGCCTTGGCAAGCAGCAGCCGAGCCCCCCTCCCTGCCAGTAAAAACACGCCCTTATGGCCGAGGGGCCGTTTTCTTTGCCGAAGAAGGCTCCGTCCAGCAAAGGAAGGAACTCGGGAGAGGCGCCCGGCAAGCGTCCGGTTTATCCAGCCATAAACTCAGGCGGCCCGTCGAGCATTGACGGGTTTTCCATTCCGCGTGGAAGAGAGAGGCCCGTTTAATTTCCCCCCCCCTTGACGTTCCTCCGCTTACGGGATTGTGTTCACGATTATTTGCCTCTCCATTGGCCGGTAAAAACGGCTTTTTTTTTTTTTTTTTACGAAGGTTTCGGATTTGGTTTCGGAAGCGAATCCCCCTCCCTGCTGCTTTGGCGCGTCGGCGCGCGAAAGAGGGATTCGCGCGACTCTCTTTCCTGCACAGTTGCCGACCTTAAAATTGTACAGGACGTTGGGGGTTTTTTTAACGGGTCCGCTTCCGCGAGTCGCCAGCGGGGAGGCCCTGCGTTGGTTCTTATGCTGGGGCCTCAAATTTGACCCCCCCCACTTCTCAATTCCTCCCACATTTTTCCCCCCTCTATAAAAACCCGCTTCTCGTCTGAAGTGAGTTGCGGAAAAGTTACGACCCCTGATTCCATTGGCTGCATAAAACGATCCCCCAAAAACTTGGGAAAGGGAGTAAGTGACCATTGGCTTAAAACGGTCAAGTCGGACTTCGGAGTCTTTCCCCCTTGTCCCCCCCACGCCCCCCCCGGAGTACCCAAAAGTCTAAATCATTGCAAAATCCCTCTTATTTCATGATAATTCTGGCACCAATTTGTGTAAAACCAGTGACTTATTATTATTATTATTATTGTTATTATTATTATTTTTAAAGGAAAGGCCAGTGTTGACCGGTCACGTTCCCTAATGTACCATTTCCCCCCCGAGAAATGACGACGACGACGACCATGATGATAATAAACAAAATCTTCTGCCTTTGTTCGGAGCAGCTGTTGGGGGTCGGTGGCTCCCTGGAGTAGTGTGGGGCCACCAAGCGAAAGTCTATGTCAGCTGGTGCCCTGGAAAGGATTTTTTTTTTAAAAAAATAAGAGAGTCACTCCGTGTCAAGTGGTCCCCGCTTTACCCTCTTGGATTTTGATGAAATTTGGCACGTGGTTTCTTTATGGTATCGAACTAAGCCGTGCGAAATTTTAGTTCGAAAGACTAAAAATTGGGAGTTTTAGGACAGTGTTTCCCAAACTTGGCCAATTGAAGATATTTGGACTTCAACTCCCAGAATTCCCCAGCCAGCTTTGGAGATATTTGGAGAACCTGCACACCTTGTGAGGGTTTATAAGCTGGCAAAACTCCATGTGCCTAGTCCTCTTACCTTTTTATATGGTTCAGGCTCAAACTTTGCCCCCCCCCAAAAAAAAACCAACCTCAAAAATTTACAGCAATCTTAGAAACATAGAAGTCTGACGGCAGAAAAAGACCTCATGGTCCATCTCATCTGCCCTTATACTATTTTCTGTATTTTATCTCAGGATGGATATGTTTATCCCAGGCATGGAAGTTTGTTCCAAGCATCTACTACTCTTTCAGTGAAATAATATTTTCTCATGTTAGAAACATAGAAGTCTGACGGCAGATAAAGACCTCATGGCCCATCTCGTCTGCCCTTATACTATTTTTTGTATTTTATCTTAGGATGGATCTATGTTTATCCCAGGCATGGAGGTTTGTTCCAAGCATCTACGACTCTTTCAGTGAAATAATATTTTCTCATGTTAGAAACATAGACTGACGGCAGAAAAAAGACCTCATGGTCCATCTCGTCTGCCCTTATACTATTTTTTGTATTTTATCTTAGGATGGATCTAGGTTTATCCCAGGCATGGAAGTTTGTTCCAAGCATCTACTACTCTTTCAGTGAAATAATATTTTCACGTTAGAAAAATAGAAACATAAGGAGATTGACGGCAGAAAAAGACCTCCTGGTCCATCTCGTCTGCCCTTATACTATTTTCTGTATTTTATCTTAGGATGGATCTATGTTTATCCCAGGCATGGAAGTTTGTTCCAAGCATCTACTACGCTTTCAGCGAAATAATATTTTCTCATGTTAGAAACATAGAAGTCTGACGGCAGAAAAAGACCTCATGGTCCATCTCGTCTGCCCTTATACTATTTCCTGCGTTTTATCTTAGGATGGATCTATGTTTATCCCAGGCATGGAAGTTTGTTCCAAGCATCTACTGCTCTTTCAGTCAAATCATATTTTCTCATGTTGCTTTTGATCTTTCCCCCAACTAACTTCAGATTGTGTCCCCTTGTTCAGGCTGCTCTCGCTTCGAAACTACTTGGCCTTTCAGGTTGAACCATAATTTTGCACAGCCTAGTTTGATACCAATAAGGTGGGAATGGTCTTTATTGGTCCCCTTGACACGGAATAACTCGAGACCCCATTTGGAATAATACTGTGTCCAGTTCTGGAGACCTCACCTGCAAAAAGATATGGATGAAATTGAAGGGGTCCAAAGACGGGCTACAAAAATGGTGGAAGGTCTTAAGCATCAAACTCTAGGAATCTCCTGGGAGGAAACGAGGCCGGAAAAGGTGGGAGAAACCTCTGTGGAGCCTCTCTAGCAATCTCCCGGGAGGAAACGGGGCCGGAAAAGGTGGGAGAAACCTCTGTGGAGCCTCTCTAGGAATCTCCCGGGAGGAAACGGGGCCGGAAAAGGTGGGAGAAACCTCTGTGGAGCCTCTCTAGGAATCTCCTGGGAGGAAACGGGGCCGGAGAAGGTGGGAGAAGCCTCTGTGGAGCCTCTCTAGGAATCTCCTGGGAGGAAACGGGGCCGGAGAAGGTGGGAGAAACCTCTGTGGAGCCTCTCTAGCAATCTCCCGGGAGGAAACGGGGCCGGAAAAGGTGGGAGAAACCTCTGTGGAGCCTCTCTAGGAATCTCCCGGGAGGAAACGGGGCCGGAAAAGGTGGGAGAAACCTCTGTGGAGCCTCTCTAGGAATCTCCTGGGAGGAAACGGGGCCGGAGAAGGTGGGAGAAGCCTCTGTGGAGCCTCTCTAGGAATCTCCTGGGAGGAAACTGGGCCGGAAAAGGCGGGGAGGGCAAAAATAAAAAGTGTATGTGTTTGCAAGCAGACAGATGAAATCAATTGTAGAATATGTTAAAGGGTTAAAAAAAGGTCCAGGAGGGAAGTGTTTTTAATAGGAAAGTGAACCCAAGAACAAGGGGGCACAATCTGAAGTGAGTTGGGGGGAAAGATCAGAACATGAGAAAATATTATTTCTCTGAAAGAGTAGTAGATGCTTGGAACAAACTTCCATGCCTGGGATAAACATAGATCCATCCTGAGATAAAATACAGAAAATAGTATAAGGGCAGACGAGATGGACCATGAGGTCTTTTTCTGCCGTCAGTCTTCTATGTTTCTAACATGAGAAAATATGATTTCATTGAAAGAGTAGTAGATGCTTGGAACAAACTTCCATGCCTGGGATAAACATAGATCCATCCTAAGATAAAACACAGGAAATAGTATAAGGGCAGACGAGATGGACCATGCGGTCTTTTTCTGCCGCCAGTCTTGTTATGTTTCTACGTTGTAACCCTTGAAGGCCTGTCCCGAAATTCAACTACGCCGGCTGGGGGATTCTGGGAGTTTTGAAGTCCACGGAGCCTTAAGGTTGGACATCTCCGATCAAACAGAAATAAGAGTCTTTGAGTGGCTTCGGAAAAAATGCTGAAGTGAAGGGAGGCTGAAAAAACAAATTTATTTCAGGAACGAGGGCCCTCTAGCATGGTCGTCTGAACCCCAAATATCTGAATAGCCCAAAATGACCAGACCAACCTCTGATGCTCCCAGGAGAAGACTTTGTGTGGAAATGTCTCCCTCTCCATCTCAGCAGTTGTCTACATTCTGTTTCTTTCCTTCCCGTTTTTCCTCGGCCCCTCTGAAAAACAGCTACAGCGATTCCTCGTCTTACGAACCCCTCGTCGTACAAACGTTTCGAGAGACAAACCCGGGGTTTAAGATTTTTTCGCCTCTTCTTCCAAACTATTTTCACCTTACAAACCCACAAGACGCCGCCACTGGGATGCCCCCCCCCTCCGGACTTCCGTTGCCAGCGAAGCGCCCGTTTTTTGCGCTGCTGGGATTCCCCTGAGGCTCCCCTCCATGGGAAACCCCACCTCCGGACTTCCGTGTTTTTGCGATGCTGCAGGGGAATCCCAGCAGTGCAAAAACGGGCGCTTCGCTAGCAACGGAAGTCTGGAGGTGGGGTTTCAAGGACTTCCGCGTTTTTGCGATGCTGCGATTTCACTGAGGCTCCCCTCGCTGGGAAACCCCACCTCCGGACTTCCGTTGCCAGCGAAGCGCCCGTTTTTGCGCTGCTGGGATTCCCCTGCAGCAGCACAAAAACACGGAAGTCCATGGGTGGGGTTTCCCATGGAGAGGAGCCTCGGGGGAATCCCAGCAGCGCAAAAACGGGCGCTTCGCTGGCAACGGAAGTCCGGAGGTGGGGTTTCCCATGGAGGGGAGCCTCAGGGGAATCCCAGCAGCGCAAAAACGGGCGCTTCGCTGGCAACGGAAGTCCGGAGGTGGGGTTTCCCATGAAGAGGGGAGCCTCGGGGGAATCCCAGCAGCGCAAAAACGGGCGCTTCGCTGGCAAGGGAAGTCCGGAGGTGGGGTTTCCCATGGAGGGGAGCCTCAGGGGAATCCCAGCAGTGCAAAAGCGGGCATTTTGCTGGCAAGGGAAGTCCGGAGGTGGGGTTTCCCATGGAGGGGAGCCTCAGGGGAATCCCAGTAGCGCAAAAATGGGCGCTTCGCTGGCAATGGAAGTCCGGAGGTGGGGTTTCCTATGGAGGGGAGCCTCAGGGGAATCCCAGTAGCGCAAAATGGGCACTTCGCTGGCAACGGAAGTCCGGAGACGGGGTTTCCTATGGAGGGGAGCCTCAGGGGAACCCCAGCAGCGCAAAAACGGGCACTTCGGCTGGCAAAAGGGGGTGAGTTTTGGGCTTGCACGCATTTATCGCTTTTCCATTGATTCCTGTGGGAAACGTTGTTTCATCTTACAAACTTTTCACCTTACGAACCTCGTCCCGGAACCAATTAAGTTCGTAAGACGAGGTATCGCTGTACTTGCAGCAGCCAAGCCCCCTCCGCGGGTCAAGCCGAGCCCGTCAAGGGGACACAAAGCCCCACTCGGCAGCTGCCCGTCCGTAGAGCCGAGGCTGGCGGTGGGCAAAGACGGGCATCTCCTGTCGGAGTCGGTGCAGGTAGCCCAGGTCGATTTCGGCAAAGCAGAGGCCGGGCCCTTCCTGGCACTGGGCCACGATGCTGCCCCAGGGGTCCACCACCATGCTGTGGCCAAAGGAGGTGCGCCGTGGGTGGTGCTGGCCCGTCTGGGCGGCGGCCACCACGTAGCACTGGGTCTCGATGGCACGGGCTCTCAGCAGGACCTGCGGACGGGAAGAGAGGATCAGCTGGAAGGGAGCTGGGAGGTCATCTGGTCCAGCCCCCTGCTTAGGCGGGAAACCAGTTTTTAATAATAGTAATAATAATAATAATAATAATAATAATAATAATAATAATAATAATAATAGCGTTTGTAGGTCTTCTAGTACAGCCCAATAATAATAATAATAATAATAATAATAATAATAATAATAATAATAGAGTTGGAAGGGACCTTGGAGGTCTTCTAGTCCAACCCCCTGCTTAGGCAGGAAACCCTACACTACTTCAGACAGATGGTCATCCAACATCTTCTTAAAAATTTCCAGTGTTGGGGCATTCACAACTTCTGGAGGCAGGCAGTTCCACGGATCAACCGTTCTGACTGTCAGAAAATTCCTCCTTAGTTCTAAGTTGCTTCTCCCCTTGTTCAGGCCTTGTTCTCTCCCCCAAAAACTAAGGTGCGTCTTATACTCCGGAAAAATATGATAAGAAGGACGAGAGGGAGAAAAGGAACCGGTGGACTTAATGGAGGTGGCCCCAAATTTCTGTCGCTAAGCGAATGGCCCATTTTGCAGCCTGTCTTGCCAGAGTTCTTAAGCAGACCCTCGTTCTTCGGTTAGTAACACAATCATGAGGGCTTCCCCACCGGCGTTACTTGTCAGACGGTCGCCGAAAAAGGATCATGTGACCCCGAGACATTGCGACCGTCATAAACACGTTTCGCTGGCCAAGTGTCTTTGAGTTTTGATCACGTGGCCCAGGAGAGGCTGCAACGGTCGCTAGGTGTGGGAAAAAGAGTCCTAAGACATTTTTTTCAGGGCCGTGGTCACTCTGAGCGGTCGCGAAGTCCAGCTGAGGACCACCTGAGGGACTCACCTCCCAGTGGGCAGCGCCGGTTGTCACGGTGAAGGCTGACGGGTAGGTGAGAATCTCAGCGCCCGCCTGGGCCAGAGCCAGGGACATTTCCGGGAAACGGAGGTCGTAGCAGATGCCGAGCCCCACCTGGAAGAGGGACAGAAGTGGTGAGAAACATCCAGAAACTTCCGTCGGTAAGAACGGAGTATATCAAACTTGGCAACTTTAAGACAGGTGGACTTCAACTCCCAGAATTCTTCAACCAGCCATGATCCTTGCGTATCATTTACCTCAGAGGTCTTCAAACCTGGCTAGGTTTGAAGACCTCTGAGGTAAATGATACCTCTGAGGTAAATGACAACTTTAAGGCTTGTGGACTTCAACTCCCAGAATTCCTCAGCCAGCCATAATCCTTGTGTATCATTTACCTCAGAGGTCCTCAAACATGGCAACTTTAAGACTAGTGGACTTCAACTCCCAGAATTCCACAGTCAGCCATGATCCTTGCGTATCATTTACCTCAGAGGTCCTCAAACTTGTCAACATTAAAACTGGTGGACTTCAACTCCCAGAATTCCACAGCCAGCCATGATTGTTGCGTATCATTTACCTCAGAGGTCCTCAAACCTGGCAACTTTAACGCTTGTGGACTTCAACTCTCAGAATTCCTCAGGCAGCCATGACCGTTGCGTATCATTTACCTCAGAGGTCCTCAAACCTGGCAACTTTAAGACTGGTGGACTTCAACCCCCAGAATTCCTCAGCCAGACATGATCCTTGAGAATCATTTACCTCAGAGGTCTTCAAACCTGCCAAGACCTGGGTAGGACCTCATGGTCCACCTAGTCCGCCCTTATACTACTTCCTGTACTTTATCTTAGGATGGATCTATGTTTATCCCAGGCACGTTTAAATTCAGTTTCTGTGGATTGACCAACCATGTCTGTTGGAAGTTTGTTCCAAGCATCTACTCCTCTTTCAGTCAAATCATATTTCCTCTGGTTGCTTCGGATCTTTCCCTTCAACTGACCCTCAGAGTGTGGCCCCCTTGTTCTTGGGTCCACTTTCCTATGAAAAACACTTCCCTCCTGTGTTGCAATCATAGGTTCAAGTTTGTTCCAAGCATCTACTACTCTTTCAGTCAAATCATATTTTCTCATGTTGCTTCTGATCTTTCCCTTCAACTGACCCTCAGAGTGTGGGCCCCTTGTTCTTGGGTTCACTTTCCTATTCAAAAGACTTCCCTCCTGTATTGAAATCATAGGTTCAAGTTTGTTCCAAGCATCTACTCCTCTTTCAGTCAAATCATATTTTCTCACGTTGCTTTTGACCTTTCCCCCAACTGACCCTCAGAGTGTGGCCCCCTTGTTCTTGGGTTCACTTTCCTATTCAAAACACTTCCCTCCTGTGTTGTAATCATAGGTTCAAGTTTGTTCCAAGCATCTACTCCTCTTTCAGTCAAATCATATTTTCTCACGTTGCTTCTGACCTTTCCCCCCAACTCACTTCAGATTGGGAAACACTGGACTAGATGACCTCCAAGGTCCCTCCCAACTTTGTTAATCTGAAACAATTAATGGTCACGAGGCCTTACCGGTACATGGAAATTAAATGTAAAGGTTAGATGCTCTGGGAGGGGTTGGGGGGGCTGCAGGAGAGGTCGTGGAGCCCCTTTGAACCCCGTACCTTTCCAGCTGGAGTGGACACAGGCGGCACCATCTCTGGTCCAGGGTTGGTGAAGGCGCTTTCCTTCAAAGACACCTTCCCTTCCAGCTCCACGTCAAAGAGGTGGATCTTCCGATAGGCAGCCGCCACGGACCCTAAGACCAGCCTCGCCCAAGGGAAAAAAACAAAGGAAGGATCTGGTAGATTAGAAGCCGATAAAAGATATCGAGAATAAAATTATCATCTCAGGTAGGTCATGGTCAAGCCACCCTAGAGGTCATCCATAGACGATTGACGGCAGAAAAAGACCTCATGGTCCATCTCGTCTGCCCTTCCACTATTTCCTGTATTTTATCTTAGGATGGATCTGTGTTTATCCCAGGCATGGAAGTTTGTTCCAAGCATCTACTACTCTTTCAGTGAAATCATATTTTCTCATTTTAGAAACATAGAAGACTGACGGCAGAAAAAGACCTCATGATCCATCTCGCCTGCCCTTATATTATTTCCTGTATTTTATCTTAGGATGGATCTGTTTATCCCAGGCATGTTTCAAATTCAGTGACTGTGGATTGACCAACCACGTCTGCTGGAAGTTTGTTCCAAGGATCTACTACTCTTTCAGTGAAATAATATTTTCTCATGTTAGAAACATAGAAGATTGACAGCAGAAAAAGACTTCATGGTCCATCTCGTCTGCCCTTATACTATTTGCTGTATTTTATCTTAGGGTGAATCTATGTTTATCCCAGGCATGTTTCAAGTCAGTGATTGTGGATTGACCAACCACGTCTGCTGGAAGTTTGTTCCAAGGATCTACTACTCTTTCAGTGAAATAATATTTCCTCACGTTGCTTTTGATCTTTCCCCCAACTCACTTCAGATTGTGTCCCCTTGTTCTTGGGTTCACTTTCCTATTAAAAACACTTCCCTCCTGGACCTTATTTAACCCTTTCACATATTTAAATGTCTCGATCATGTCCCCCCTTTCCCTTCTGTCCTCCAGACTCTACAGATGGAGTCCATGAAGTCTTTCCTGGTCAGTTTTATGCTTAAGACCTTCCACCATTCTTGTAGCCCATCTTTGGACCTGTTCCATTTTGTCCATATCTTTTTGTAGGTGAGGTCTCCAGAACTGGACACAGTATTATTCCAAATGTGGTCTCACCAGCGCTCTATATAAGGGGATCACAATCTCCCTCTTCCTGCTTGTGATACCTCTAGCTATGCAGCCAAGCATCCTACTCGCTTTCCCTACTGCCCGACCCATTCTGAGACTGTCAGAAATCACGACCCTTACATCCTTCTCTCCTGAAGTTTTTGCTAACACAGAACTGCCAATACAAGACTCAGATGGAGGATTCCTTTTCCCCAAGTGCATTATTTGACATTTGGAAACCTTCAACTGCAGTTTCCATTGCTTTGACCACTTATCTAGTAAAGCTAAATCATTTGCCATATTACAGACTGTCAGAAATCACGACCCCTAAATCCTTCTCTTCTGAAGTTTTTGCTAACACAGAACTGCCAATGCAAGACTCGGATGGAGGATTCCTTTTCCCCAAGTGCATTATTTGACATTTGGAAACATTCAACTGCAGTTTCCATTGCTTTGACCACTTATCTAGTAAAGCTAAATCCTTTGCCATATGACAGACGCCTCTAGGAATATCAACCCCATTGCACACTTTAGAGTCATGGGCAAATAGGCAAACCTTCCCCTAGGTCACTCACAAACCTATTGATAAGAATATAGACCCAGTACAGACCCTTGTGGCACACACCGCTTGTCACCTGACTCTGCTCAGAATACTCGCCATTCACAATAACCCTCTGATGTCTACACTTCCGCCAGCTTGAAATCCATTGAACTATCCAGGGATTAAGTCCAATCTTCACTAACTTATCTATCGGCTCTTTCTGTGGAACCGTATCAAAGGCTTTGCCGAAGTCCAGATAGGCAATATCCACGGCACAACACATCCGAAAGTTCTGTTCCCGGGTCTATTTGACCCAGACCGCAAATTGTTCATTTTAGGTACTTATATTTGGTCTTTTCGAAAGCTTTTTTCCACTTGGAAACAAGTTTGACCATTTCTGCACACAATGAAATGAAAATTGAAACTGGAAAAAAATTAATGCTTATTGGTTTATTTTGATCATAAAATGCGCCCCCCCCCTTTTTGTGAATTTCTTTTCAATTTATAGATATGATGATCAGCAATGTTAAATTTAGTAAATCAATGCCTAAGATATTAAAAATATTTCTGATTTGGAGCCTAAATTTTTTTTAAAGTGAAAATGGTTGCAAGCATTTTTTTTTTGGTGTGTGTGTGTGTGTGTGAGGCCTTATTTCTGATTAAAAAACCCCATAAAGCATCATTTTTTTTCAGCTCATTTATACTTTTCTTATGTTCAACTTTACTAAAATTGAACGCATTTTGCAGGCTAAACTACCTATAAATTGAAAAAAAGTTTACCAAAAAAAGAGGGCGGCTGCCTTTTATGACCCAAATAAACCAATAAGCATTATTTTTTTCAGTTCATTTATACTTTTCTTATGTTCAGAAATGTTCAAACTACCAATCCCACACCAACTTTACTAAAATTGAACGCATTTTGCAGGCTAAACTATCTATAAATTGAAAAAAAGTTCACCAAAAAAAGAGGGCGGCTGCCTTTTATGATCCAAATAAACCAATAAGCATTATTTTTTTCAGTTCATTTATACTTTTCTTATGTTCAGAAATGTTCAAACTACCAATCCCACACCAACTTTACTAAAATTGAACGCATTTTGCAGGCTAAACTATCTATAAATTGAAAAAAAGTTCACCAAAAAAAGAGGGCGGCTGCCTTTTATGATCCAAATAAACCAATAAGCATTATTTTTTTCAGTTCATTTATACTTTTCTTATGTTCAGAAATGTTCAAACTACCAATCCCACACCAACTTTACTAAAATTGAACGCATTTTGCAGGCTAAACTATCTATAAATTGAAAAAAAGTTCACCAAAAAAAAAAGAGGACGGCTGCCTTTTATGACCCAAATAAACCAATAAGCATTATTTTTTTCAGTTCATTTATACTTTTCTTATGTTCAGAAACTACCAATCCCACACCAACTTTACTAAAATTGAACGCATTTTGCAGGCTAAACTATCTATAAATTGAAAAAAAAGTTCACACAAAAAAAGGGGGGGCTGCCTTTTATGACCCAAATAAACCAAAAAGCATTATTATTATTTTTTTTCAGTTCAATTTTCATATCATTGTGTGCAGAAATGTTCAGACTACTTTCCAAGTGAAAAAAAAGTTTTCAAATTGACCAAATGAAGAATTTTCGGGCCGGGTCAGGGTGACCCAGGAACAGAACTTTAGGCCTATTTTTTTTTCCAGCAAGAAATTAGCCCCCCACCCTCCCCAAAAAAATTATCATAGAACCCCTGAAATGATGCAGAGTCATGAAATTTCAAGTTTCAGATATGCAGGGGATTTTTTTTACAGGGTCTTAAACTTTGATTTTGGGTTTCACGGAGTTTTTAAATCGGTGTTTACAGATAACAATGTCTTTGTTTTACACACACACACACAAAAATGCAGGCAAACAAACCACCTATTGGTTGAACACCACAATGTAAACATCAAAGCATCCCAGATGCTGTGTTTTGACTTAAGAAGTTGTGTAAACACAACCACTCTACGTCGTCAACATGCTTTATATTTTTGTTGGAGGTGTGAAGTTGAATGGAAATGTTTGTTGTTGGTTTTTTTCAACAAGCATAATTTTTTTCCTAAGAATCCAGGTTGGCTCAGCACATTTCTAACTTATTATTATTATTATTATTATTATTATTATTATTATTATTATTATTATTATTATTATTATTATTATTATTTAGATTTGTATGCCGCCCCTTTCCGTAGACTCGGGACGGCTCACAATACAATAAAAACAGTTTATAACAAATCTAATAATTTAAAATTTAAAGTATTTAAAAAACCCCATTATTAAGTAGACATACATACAAACATACCATACATAAATTGTATAGGCCCGGGGGAGATATCTCAGTTCCCCCATGCCTGACGACAAAGGTGGGTTTTAAAGAGTTTGCGAAAGGCGAGGAGGGTAGGGGCAGTTCTAATCTCTGGGGGGGAGCTGGTTCCAGAGAGTCGGGGCCGCCACAGAGAAGGCTCTTCCCCTGGGTCCCGCCAACCGACAACTTTGCTCTCTTGCTGCAGGAATACGAGGGGAAACGGGAAAAAGAGAGAGAGACACACAACCCCACCTGATTTAAGGGTGCTTCATTCATTCGTTCATTCACTCACTCATTCATTCATTGGATTTGTATGTGTTAGTACATGGTACTCACCGGTAGTTGGGGTTGCCATGTATGTAAACTACCAATGGTAGTTTGTACCTTTATAGATGCAATATACCTTTAAGGACTTTGGCTGGTTCGCCACAAGAGGGCGCCAGCGCTCTCTCCCGATGATGATGCTGGAGAGCTCATTCATTCTTTGCCTTGACCTTGTGGGCGAGAGTACATTTTGCTACATTTTCTTTGGCGGGCCCCAGGGGAGGAGCCTTCTCTGTGGCGGCCCCGGCCCTCTGGAACCAACTCCCCCCGGAGATTAGAACTTCCCCCACCCTCCCTGTCTTTCGTAAACTACTCAAGACTCACTTATACCGCCAGGCACGGGGGAGTTGAGATATTCCTTCCCCCTAGGCCATTACAATTTATGCATGGTGTGTTTGTGCGTATGTTTGGTTTTATAATAAGTTGTTTTATTATTGGATTGTCACATGCTGTTTTTATCATTGTTGTTAGCCGCCCCGAGTCTACGGAGAGGGGCGGCATACAAATCCAATAAATTATTATTAATTATTATTATTCATGCTGCTATGTACGGTTTGTTGTTTATTTCTGTTTTGTGCTTGTAAATATTTATACAGCGATACCTCGTCTTACGAACCCCTCGTCATACAAACTTTTCGAGAGACAAACCCGGGGTTTAAGATTTTTTTGCCTCTTCTTCCAAACTATTTTCACCTTACAAACCCAAGCCGCCGCCACTGGGATGCCCCCCACCTCCGGACTTCCGTCGCCAGCGAAGTGCCCGTTTTTTGCACTGCTGGGATTCCCCTGAGGGTCCCCTCCATGGGAAATCCCACCTCTGGATTTCCCTGTTTTTGCGATGCTGCATGGGAATCCCAGCAGTGCAAAAACGGGCGTTTCGCTGGCAACGGAAGTCCGGAGGTGGGGTTTCCCAGCGAGGGGAGCCTCAGGGGAATCCCAGCATCACAAAAACACGGAAGATTTGATACGGTTCCACATAAAGAGCCGATAGATAAATTAGTGAAGATTGGACTTAATCCCTGGATAGTTCAGTGGATTTGCAGCTGGCTGAAGCGTAGACACCATAGGGTTGTTGTGAATGGCGAGTATTCTGAGCAGAGACAGGTTACACGCGGTGTGCCACAAGGGTCTGTCCTGGGTCCTATTCTTTTTAATATGTTTGTGAGTGACAGAGGGGAAGGTTTGGTAGGGAAGGTTTGCCTATTTGCCCATGACTCTAAAGTGCACAACAGGGCTGATATTCCTGGAAGGGTCTGTAATATGGTAAAGGATTTAGCTTTACTAGATAAATGGTCAAAGCAATGGAAACTGCAGTTTAATGTTTCCAAATGTCAAATAATGCACTTGGGGAAAAGGAATCCTCCATCTGAGTATTGCATTGGCAGTTCTGTGTTAGCAAAAACTTCAGAAGAGAAGGATTTAGGGGTCGTGATTTCAGACAGTCTCCAAATGGGTGAGCAGTGTGGTCGGGCGGTAGGGAAAGCAAGTAGGATGCTTGGCTGCATAGCTAGAGGTATCACAAGCAGGAAGAGGGAGATGGTGTATAGAGCGCTGGTGAGACCCCATTTGGAATAATACTGTGTCCAGTTCTGGAGACCTCACCTACAAAAAGATATTGACAAAATTGAAGGGGTCCAAAGACGGGCTACAAGAATGGTGGAAGGTCTTAAGCATAAAACGTATCAGGAAAGACTTCATGAACTCAATCTGACTTCTGGAGTGTTCTGCCTGGCCCAGAAACAAAGTAATTAACTTAAGACACAAACATTCACAAGCTTATAAAAAAAGGAAACAAAGATATACAGAAAGTTGCAAGCCTTGGCGTCTGCCGGAGTCATGTTAGTTTATGAGTCCAACAGGTCAGAGTTAATAACTCAAGTCAGCACAGAA
>NW_027248453.1:57500-80000 GCF_031021105.1 Erythrolamprus reginae
TAGAAAGAAGGAAGGAGGAGAAGGAAGGAAGATTAGTTATAGAAGAGCCACCTTTGCCTATCCTTGCCTTAGCCAATCATGACTTAAGATGAGCGGACTTCAACTCCCAGAATTCCCCAGCCAGCATCCTTTTTAAGATGGTTGGACTACAATTCCCAGAATTCCCTAGCCAGTATGCTTTAAGAGGGGTGGACCTTCAACTCCCAGAATTCCTCAGACAGCATCGTTTTGAAGATGGTTGGACTACAATTCCCAGAATTCCCTAGCCAATATGCTTTAAGAGGGGTGGACTTCAACTCCAGAATTCCTCAGACAGCATCCTTTTTAGATGGTTGGACTACAATTCCCAGAATTCCGCAGTCAGCATGCTTCAAAACAGGAAGACTCCAACTCCCCAGAATTCTTTGCTGGCTGGGGAATCCTGGGCATTGAAGTCCACCCTTGTTAAAGGGGCCAACCCTGGAAAGCCTTGCGTTTGCAGCCCGCCTCCCTCCCTCCCAGCCCTGCAACTCCCGCGCCCCACATTCCACTCCTGCTCCCGGTCCACGCGCGCCCCGAACAGCTTCCACGCCAGCGGCCGCTGCCTCAGGTTCCACCTCAGTCCATCTCGGAAGTCCACCGACTTCCCCTTAACAAAGATGGCGGCTCGGTCGCTCCACAGCGCCTCCTCATTTCCGCTTCCGCTCTCCCGATTTGAATTAACGTCCATCCTTTCGCCGTTTTTCCCCTCGAGGGCCGGTCACGTGACGGCGGCGGGCCGCCCTCAGCCGCGCCCTTAACAAACATGGATACTTCAGGATGTTGCCAGGGCTAAAATAAACCACTATTTTCCACAGCTTCGGGGTCGCCTTCGCTCTCCGGAGCGGGAATTTGGGTTTTAATGTGGACGTTGTTATATTTCCTGGGAAAGGAAACCGGGGTGGGTGGGGGGTGGGTATTCCCTTGACAAAGATGGCGGCCGAAACGGCGCCAACGGCCGTTTCCGGTAGACCCCGGCCGATGCGACCCGGAAGTGGTGTTTCTCCCAGCCCTGAGGGAAGAGGGCGAAAGATGGCTGAGGAGGGGAAAGCCAAGACCGGCCCGGCGGCTGCTCCGACGGGCCCTGCCGGCGGCGGCGGGGCGGCCAAGCCTTTGACTCCCGAGCAGGTATCGCGTTGGGGCGGTCCGGGAAGCGAGCCGAGCGACGGGCTTCTGGGGCATGTGCAGAGAGCCCAGCCGAGCTGAAGGATGCGGTTGGCTGCGGTTGCCATGGGCGACCGCGCCGTTTCTCTCCCCGGAGCATGTGCAGAGCGCCCCGCCGGGGCCTGTCACGGGGCTCTTCGCCTCCTTTTTTTTTCCATTTCTTGTATTATGACTCATTTTTTACTTTTTATTCACCATTAATTAACTAGGAGCTGAATTCAAATCCTGCTCTGGGCCTGCAATGTGCGTTTGTGTGTGTGTCAGTCATAGAAAACACAGGTAGTCCTCGATTTACGACCATTTGCGTAGTCCCAACGGCACTGAAGGAAGGGCCTTCTGCTCATTGTTCACACTTTCCGTGTTAGATTTTTATTTTCTCCTTCTTAAGAAAATTAGAAATAAACTTTATTCAAACACACAAAAGACAAAGAATAAAACTCGCACAGGAAAAGAAAAGAAAATAAAAGTTGGGCAATTTGTGACATTATTATTATTATTATTATCATCATCATCATCATCATTATTATTTATTAGATTTGTATGCCGCGCCTCTCCAAAGACTCGGGGCGGCTCACAACAATAATAGAAACAATATAACAGTGAGACAAATCTCATATTAAAAAATAAAACATATATAAAACGCCAGCAATTAAAACCATACAGCACATACATACCCAAAATAAAATATAAAAAAAGCCTGTGGCAGGGTGTCTCAGTTCCCCCATGCCTGGCGACAAAGGTGGGTCTTGAGTAATTTGCGAAAGACAAGGAGGGTGGGGGCCGTTCTAATCTCTGGGGGGAGTTGATTCAAGAGGGCTGGGGCCGCCACAGAGAAGGCTCTTCCCCTGGGGCCCGCCAAACGACATTGTTTGGTCGACGGGACCCGGAGAAGGCCAACTCTGTGGGACCTTATCGGCCACTGGGATTCGTGCGGTAGAAGGCGGTTCCGGAGGTATTCTGGCCCAATGCCATGTACGGCTTTAAAGGTCATTACCAACACTTTGAATTGTGACCGGAAACTGATTGGCAGCCAATGCTCTCGCTGCCGTATTCTGCACGATCTGAAGTTTCCGAACACTTTTCAGAGGTCGCCCCATGTAGAGAGCATTGCAGTAATCGAACCTCGAGGTGATGAGGGCATGAGCGACTGTGAGCAATGACTCCCTGTCCAAGTAGGGCCGCAACTGGTGCACCAGGCAAACCTGGACATGCCTATAATACAAATCTAATGGGGCTTATTTACTATTACATGCATTATCTTTACATATATACATCAAGGAATCTCCTGGGAGGAAACAGGGCCGGGAAAGGCAGAAAGAAGCCTCCGTGGGGCCTCTCTAGGAATCTCCTGGGAGGAAATACGGCCGGAAAAGGCGGGGAGAAGCCTCCGTGGGTCCTCTCTAGGAATCTCCTGGGAGGAAATACGGCCGGAAAAGGCAGGGAGAAGCCTCCGTGGGTCCTCTCTAGGAATCTCCTGGGAGGAAATACGGCCGGAAAAGGCAGGGAGAAGCCTCCGTGGGTCCTCTCTAGGAATCTCCTGGGAGGAAATACGGCCGGAAAAGGCAGGGAGAAGCCTCCGTGGATCCTCTCTAGGAATCTCCTGGGAGGAAATAGGGCCGGAAAAGGCAGGGAGAAGCCTCCGTGGGGCCTCTCTAGGAATCTCCTGGGAGGAAAGAGGACCGGAAAAGGTGGGGAGAACCCTCCATGGGGCCTCTCTAGGAATCTCCTGGGAGGAAATAGGGCCGGAAAAGGCAGGGAGAAGCCTCCGTGGGGCCTCTAGGAATCTCCTGGGAGGCTTGTCACGAATCCCGAGATCAAGGAAAACAAAGATGGCGATGTCTGTTTACCCTCGCTAGTAGATGATCGGGCGAGGGTGGCTAGAAAGAACAAATGGAAGCGGTTCTTGTTCCTCAACCTGGGCATCATTTTCCCTTCCAGGTGGTAGCAGGGTTCAACCGCCTCCGCCAGGAGCAAAGAGGTCTCGCTTCAAAGGCAGCTGAGCTGGAGATGGAGCTGAACGAACACAAGTAGGTCGTGGCCCCACGAATGGACAGCGGGGGCTCTGGGCAGAGAAAAGCCGGAGGTTTTGCTGCCTCAGTTGCAATTAGAAACATAGAAACATAGAAGACTGACGGCAGAAAAACACCTCATGGTCCATCTAGTCTGCCCTTATGCTATTTCCTGTGTTTTATCTTAGGATGAATTTAAGTTTATCCCAGGCAGGTTTTCATTCAGTTTCTGTGGCTTGACCAACCACATCTGCTGGGAGTTTGTACCAAGCATCTACAATAATATTTCCTGACGTTGCTTCTGATCTTTCCCCCAACTAACTTCAGATTGTGTCCCCTTGTTCTTGTATTCACTTTCCTATTAAAAACACTTCCCTCCTGGACCTTATTTAACCCTTTGACATATTTAAATGTTCCGATCATGTCCCCCCTTTCCCTTCTGTCCTCCAGACTTGAGTCCATGAAGTCTTTCCTGATCAGTTTGATGCTTAAAACCTTCCACCATTCTTGTAGCCCGTCTTTGGACCCATTCCATTTAATCCATATCTCATTTTGTGGGTGAGGGTCTCCAGAACTGGACACAGTATTGTTCCAAATGGGGTCTCACCAGCACTCTATACAGCGGGATCACCATCTCCCTCTTCCTGCTTGTGATACCTCTAGCTATGCTAGAGTCAATTAGGGTAGCTCAGATCCACCTAGTACACCTGGTGCTATAATTTGAGACCCAGGTTTCTGTTGCCGAGCGTGACGCTGAAGTGAGCTTTGCCCCACTTGCGACCTTTCTTGCCCCGGTTGTTAAGCGAATCACTTCCAACATTGGCAACATAGTTGTTCGATGACTTTTACTTGGAAATCTCCTGACCTGCGGACATGACAAGCATATAAACATTCTTCTTTGCAGAGGGTTAACAATGAAAGAGCTTGCAAGCCGGTAAAAGCTGGGAACATTGTTAGCACCTGGTTAGGGCTGGAAAGAAACTAACTCGGAGCAAGTTAGAGGAATGAAAACTTGGACGCAATTTAATTACCAGCCTCTTTTAGGGAGGAAAAGGGCGCGTCTTATACACCGAAAAATGTGGTATATGCCCCTTCCCAGTGCTTTACAGTTTATAGAGAGTAAGCATATTATTGCCCCCAACAATCTGGGTCCTCATTTGACCCACCTCGGAAGGATGGAAAGCTGAGTCAACCTTGGGCCTATTGAGATTCGATCTGCCAAACGGCTGGCGGCCAGTAATCAGCAGAAGCAGCCTGCCAGTACTACACTCTAACCACTGCGCCAAGGAGGCTCGTTCCAAATAGGACACCATGGGCCAGCAGTGAGGCTTCCTAGATCCTTCCCTTGTGTGTAGCCTTGCCCGGAGATGCCGAGCTGAGCTTGCGATTCCCGTCTCCTTCCGCAGGTTGGTGATTGAGACCCTCAGAGAGGTGGACCCGTCCAGGAAGTGCTTCCGCATGGTGGGAGGGGTGCTGGTGGAGCGCACCGTCAAGGAAGTCCTCCCCGCCCTGGAGAACAACAAGGATCAGGTAAGCCGGAGTCGTCTGACCGGAAGACGGACAGCAGACGGCAGAGAAAAAAACAACAACCCCATGCATAAATCAATACAGGGGTACCTCTACCGACGAACGCCTCGCCTTACAAACTTTGCTAGATAAGAACCAGGTGTTCAAGATTTTTTTGCCTCTTCTCATGAACCATTTTCCACTTACAAACCCGAGACTCCGAAACTGTAACCGGAAAAGGCGGGGAGAAGCCTCCGTGGGGCCTCTCTAGGAATCTCCTGGGAGTAAACAGGGCCGGAAAAGGCAGGGAGAAGCCTCCGTGGGGCCTCTCTAGGAATCTCCTGGGAGGAAACAGGTGGAAAAGGTGGGGAGAAGCCTCTGTGGGGCCTCTCTAGGAATCTCCTGGGAGGAAACAGGGCCGGAAAAGGCAGGGAGAAGCCTCCGTGGGGGCCTCTCTAGGAATCTCCTGGGAGGAAACAGGCGGAAAAGGTGGGGAGAAGCCTCTGTGGGGCCTCTCTAGGAATCTCCTGGGAGGAAACAGGGCCGGAAAAGGCAGGGAGAAGCCTCCGTGGGGGCCTCTCTAGGAATCTCCTGGGAGGAAACAGGGCCGGAAAAGGCGGGGAGAAGCCTCCGTGGGGCCTCTCTAGGAATCTCCTGGGAGGAAACAGGCGGAAAAGGTGGGGAGAAGCCTCTGTGGGGCCTCTCTAGGAATCTCCTGGGAGGAAACAGGGCCGGAAAAGGCAGGGAGAAGCCTCCGTGGGGGCCTCTCTAGGAATCTCCTGGAAGGAAACAGGGCCGGAAAAGGCAGGGAGAAGCCTCCGTGGGGGCCTCTCTAGGAATCTCCTGGGAGGAAACAGGGCCGGAAAAGGCGGGGAGAAGCCTCCGTGGGGCCTCTCTAGGAATCTCCTGGGAGGAAACAGCCGGAAAAGGCGGGGAGAAGCCTCCGTGGGGCCTCTCTAGGAATCTCCTGGGAGGAAACAGGGCCGGAGAAGGCAGGGAGAAGCCTCCGTGGGGGCCTCTCTAGGAATCTCCTGGGAGGAAACAGGGCCGGAAAAGGCGGGGAGAAGCCTCCGTGGGGCCTCTCTAGGAATCTCCTGGGAGGAAACAGCCGGAAAAGGCGGGGAGAAACCTCCGTGGGGCCTCTCTAGGAATCTCCTGGGAGGAAACAGGGCCGGAGAAGGCAGGGAGAAGCCTCCGTGGGGCCTCTCTAGGAATCTCCTGGGAGGAAACAGGGCCGGAGAAGGCAGGGAGAAACCTCCGTGGGGCCTCTCTAGGAATCTCCTGGGAGGAAACAGGGCCGGAGAAGGCAGGGAGAAGCCTCCGTGGGGGCCTCTCTAGGAATCTCCTGGGAGGAAACAGGGCCGGAAAAGGCGGGGAGAAGCCTCCGTGGGGCCTCTCTAGGAATCTCCTGGGAGGAAACAGCCGGAAAAGGCGGGGAGAAACCTCCGTGGGGCCTCTCTAGGAATCTCCTGGGAGGAAACAGGGCCGGAGAAGGCAGGGAGAAGCCTCCGTGGGGGCCTCTCTAGGAATCTCCTGGAAGGAAACAGGGCCGGAAAAGGCAGGGAGAAGCCTCCGTGGGGGCCTCTCTAGGAATCTCCTGGGAGGAAACAGGGCCGGAAAAGGCGGGGAGAAGCCTCCGTGGGGCCTCTCTAGGAATCTCCTGGGAGGAAACAGCCGGAAAAGGCGGGGAGAAGCCTCCGTGGGGCCTCTCTAGGAATCTCCTGGGATGAAACAGGGCCGGAGAAGGCAGGGAGAAGCCTCCGTGGGGGCCTCTCTAGGAATCTCCTGGGAGGAAACAGGGCCGGAAAAGGCGGGGAGAAGCCTCCGTGGGGCCTCTCTAGGAATCTCCTGGGAGGAAACAGCCGGAAAAGGCGGGGAGAAACCTCCGTGGGGCCTCTCTAGGAATCTCCTGGGAGGAAACAGGGCCGGAGAAGGCAGGGAGAAGCCTCCGTGGGGCCTCTCTAGGAATCTCCTGGGAGGAAACAGGGCCGGAGAAGGCAGGGAGAAACCTCCGTGGGGCCTCTCTAGGAATCTCCTGGGAGGAAACAGGGCCGGAGAAGACAGGGAGAAGCCTCCGTGGGGCCTCTCTAGGAATCTCCTAGGAGGAAACAGGGCCGGAAAAGACGGGGGGGAGCCTCCGTGGGGCCTCTCTAGGAATCTCCTGGGAGGAAACAGGGCCGTAAAAGGCAGGGAGAAGCCTCCGTGGGGCCTCTCTAGGAATCTCCTGGGAGGAAACAGGGCCGGAGAAGGCAGGGAGAAGCCTCCGTGGGTCCTCTCTAGGAATCTCCTGGGAGGAAACAGGGCCGGAAAAGGCGGGGAGAAGCCTCCGTGGGGCCTCTCTAGGAATCTCCTGGGAGGAAACAGGGCCGGAAAAGGCGGGGAGAAGCCTCCGTGGGGCCTCTCTAGGGATCTCCTGGGAGGAAACAGGGCCGGAAGAGGCGGGGAGAAGCCTCCATTGGGCCTCTCTAGGAATCCCCTGGGAGGAAACAGGGCTGGAAAAGGTGGGTAGAAGCCTCTGTGGGGCCTTTCTAGGAATCTCCTGGGAGGAAATGGCTTCCCTTCCTTTCCTCACTTCCTCCTTCATTCTCCCTCCCTTTCTTTCCCTTCCTTCCTCACTTCCTCCCTCCCTCCTTCTTCCCTCCCTCCCTCATTTCTCCCTTCCTCACTTTTTCTTTTCCTCACTCCCTCCCTCCTTCCTTCCTTCCTAGGTAGCAAACCTACCTAATAACCCTCCCTCCTATTTTCCCTACAATAACGACAGCCCTGTGAGGTGGACCCAGCCCCCAGGTCATCCAGCCAGATTCGGTGGCTAAGGCCGGGGCCTGGAACGTCCAGCCGCCCCATTGTCGTGACTCTCGTTGTCCCCCCTCCCCTTTTTGCCCCTTCGCCCTGCAGATCAACAAGATCATCGAGACCCTGAGCCAACAGCTGCAGACCAAAGGCCGAGAGCTCAACGAGTTCCGCGAGAAGCACAACATCCGACTGATGGGTGAGGAAGAGCAGAAGCCGCCGGCCAAAGAGAGCCCCGAGGGGGCGGCTGCCAAGTCCAGTTCAGCCGGGGTCCTGGTCTCTTAAAAAAAGTGGACTTCTATGGAAGGACTTGACCCCCCACCCTCCCTCAGCCCACAGTTGCAGTTTTGGATCTCAAAGAGAAACCCACACCCCCCACACCGTTATCACTATGGATGTTATAGGGTCATCTTCCTCTGCGTTTTGTTAAAATAAATGCTGGTTTGTTGTGAAATTTGGGCAAGCATGCAAGTGTAGGGTCATCTTTATTTATTCATTTGCCCATGACTCTAAAGTGTGCAATAGGGCTGATATTCCTGGAGGCGTCTGTAATAGGGCAAAGGATTTAGCTTTACTAGATAAATGGTCAAAGCAATGGAAACTGCAGTTGAATGTTTCCAAATGTCAAATAATGCACTTGGGGAAAAGGAATCCTCCATCTGAGTATTGTATTGGCAGTTCTGTGTCAGCAAAAACTTCAGAAGGATTTAGGGGTCGTGATTTCTGACAGTCTGTAATATGGCAAAGGATTTAGCTTTACTAGACAAGTGGTCAAAGCAATGGAAACTGCAGTTGAATGTTTCCAAATGTCAAATGATGCACTTGGGGAGAAGGAATCCTCCATCTGAGTCTTGGATTGTCAGTTCTGTGTTAGCAAAAACTTCAGGAGAGAAGGATTGAGGGGTCGTGATTTCTGACAGTCTCAAAATGGGTGAGCAGTGTGGTCGGGCAGTAGGGAAAGCGAGTAGGATGCTTGGCTGCATAGCTAGAGGTATCACAAGCAGGAAGAGGGAGATTGTGATCCCCTTATATAGAGCGCTGGTGAGACCCCATTTGGAATAATACTGTGTCCAGTTCTGGAGACCTCACCTACAAAAAGATATGGACAAAATTGAAGGGGTCCAAAGACGGGCTACAAGAATGGTGGAAGGTCTTGAGCATAAAACTGACCAGGAAAGACTTCATGGACTCCATCTGTAGAGTCTGGAGGACAGAAGGAAAAGGGGGGATATGATCGAAACATTTAAATAGGTCAAAGGGTTAAATAAGGTCCAGGAGGGAAGTGTTTTTAATAGGAAAGTGAACACAAGAACAAGGGGGCACAATCTGAAGTTAGTTGGGGGGAAAGATCAAAAGCAACATGAGAAAATATTATTTTACTGAAAGAGTAGTAGATCCTTGGAACAAACTTCCAGCAGACGTGGTTGGTGAAACCACAGTAACTGAATTTAAACCTGCCTGGGATAAACATATATCCATCCTAAGATAAAATACAGGAAATAGTATAAGGGCAGACGAGATGGACCATGAGGTCTTTTCCTGCCGTCAGTCTTCTATGTTTCTAACATGAGAAAATATTATCTCACTGAAAGAGTAGTAGATGCTTGGAACAAACTTCCATGCCTGGGATAAACATATATCCATCCTAAGATAAAATACAGGACATAGTGGAAGGGCAGACGAGATGGACGATGAGGTCTTTTTCTGCCGTCAGTCTTCTATGTTTCTAACATGAGAAAATATTATCTCACTGAAAGAGTCGTAGATGCTTGGAACAAACTTCCATGCCTGGGATAAACATAGATCCATCCTAAGATAAAAATACAGGAAATAGTATCAGGGCAGACGAGATGGACCATGAGGTCTTTTGCTGCCGTCAGTCTTCTACGTTTCTAAGGAACGTACACAAAAAAATGTCTTGAAATAGGGCATAACTCACTAGAGCAGGGGGATCTCCAACGAAAAAGCCTGGAGGACCTCAACTCCCAGAATTCCCAAAGCTGGCTGGGGGAATTCTGGGAGTTGAAGCTCTCCAGGCTTTAATGTCGCCATGCTTTAAAAGACAGGATCAAAACCAGACTTTGGGAAACGTTTACGACAATGCGGTAAATCAACTATTAGTAAACTGGACAAAACTTTATTTTGGGGGACGGGGAAACGCAGCTGCAGTTTAAGGAGGTGATTTTTTTTGTTGGCAATTTCGGTTTGCGTCCAAGAGAACACTTCACAACTAACGGAGAGACGTTCTTCAGGAAGGATGGTGGAAGAAGCCTTTGGAGGTCCCGGCTTTCATGGCGAGATCCTCAAGGTGCAGACCTCCGGGCAAGGGGTCTTCCCATCGGCCCCGAACCCGCCCACCAGGTACAGCTTGTCGTTCCAGAGGCACGTCCGGTGGCCGCACCTCTTCTGCGCGTGGGTCGAGGAAGGGAAGCGGAACCAGTTGGCCGGCGACGCCCCTGCAAAAAAGCGAAACAGACACTCCTAAGGCCTTGACGTTACGGCCGTGCGCCTAGCGGTTGTTCGAATTTACAACAGGCCAGGGGGAAAAAAGGGTCACTTCTGTTGTGAGTGTTCCTGGTCAGTCTCCCGAAATGTCAGACTCAGAGGAGGAGGAAGCGACAGTAGATTTAATAGACCCTGATTCAAGCCCACCAGCTACTCCCCCAGCTAGAGGGTCTTCGGACTCGGAAGGGAAAGACGTCATGAATAACCCTAACTTGAATCCCCGGGTGTGCGCCGGGTCTTGAGAAGGCAGGAACAGCTGAGCAGGCGTAGAAAAAGATAAAGGAGTGCAGCTGTTCAGAGTTTTATTACGCTGCTGAAACCCTGATAAAAAAGGGAGGGTTGGAATTCTGGCCGTGGGTGCTTATCATTAACGTTTTGGAAGAGGAAACCAACTTGAGCAGCTTGGTTTGCTTGTGGAAGTGATGTGCCGGTGCCTGGAGGCTGTTGGGGTCTGGATGGGTGTCAACAGACTCAAACTAAACCCAGATAAGACGGAGTGGCTATGGGTTCCGCCTCCCAAGGACAATTCCATCCTTCCGTCCATCACCCTGGGGGGGGGGATTATTGACCCCCTCAGAGAGGGTCCGCAACTTGGGCGTCCTCCTCGATCCACAGCTCACCTTAGAGAACCATCTTTCAGCTCTGGCGAGGGGGACGTTTGCCCAGGTTCGCCTGGTGCACCAGTTGCGTCCCTACCTGGACCGGGGGTCATTGCTCACGGTCACTCATGCCCTCATCACCTCGAGGCTCGACTACTGCAATGCTCTCTACATGGGGCGACCTTTGAAGAGTGTTCGGAAACTTCAGATCGTGCAGAATGCAGCTGCGAGAGCAATCATGGGCTTCCCTAAATACGCCCATGTCACACCAATACTCCGCAGTCCGCATTGGTTGCCGATCTGGACCTCTGTGTTTTTGTGATGCTGCGATTTCACTGAGGCTCCCCTCGCTGGGAAACCCCACCTCCGGACTTCCGTTGCCATCGAAGTGCCCGTTTTTGCGCTGCTGGGATTCCCCTGCAGCATCGCAAAAACACGGAAGTCCGGAGGTGGGGTTTCCCATGGAGAGGAGCCTCGGGGGAATCCCAGCAGCGCAAAAACGGGGGCTTCGGCTGGCAACGGAAGTCCGGAGGTGGGGTTTCCCATGGAGGGGAGCCTCAGGGGAATCCCAGCAGCGCAAAAACGGGGGCTTCGGCTGGCACAAGGGGTGAGTTTTGGGCCTTGCGCGCATCCATCGCTTTTCCATTGGTTCCTAGGGGAAACATTGTTTCGTCTTACAAACTTTTCACCTTGCGAACCTCGTCCCGGAACCAATTGAGTCCGTAAGACGAGGTATGGCTGTATTGTGATAGTTTATTTGGAGAAACCTTTCGCTAACAAGAAAAGTAAAATACATTTTTACAAGAAAGCCTGCTGCACTGTGTTTCTCATTGAAGACGTCCGTTAGGTATAGTTGTGAGCTGTGGCTAGTTGTTGGGGTGACCTTCCGCTTGTTGGGGTGACTCTCCCCATCAGTCCGGGTGTACACGTTATTGTTGTGAGCCGCCCCGAGTCTACGGAGAGGGGCGGCATGCAAATCTAATAAATAATAATAAAATAATAATAATAATAATGTTAAGTGGGGTGGAGAAAAACCTACTTGTGTTCTGTCGATCGCACACGTTAGAGTGGAGGGTTTCGCTTTAAGACTTGTGGACTACAACTCCCAGGATTCCCCAACCAGCATTTAAATCCTCGCTAGGTTAGAGCAGCGCTTATTAATTATTTTCTGTTCTCTCCTCCGGAACGATGGTTTGCAATATTTTCGGCTAAAAAACCTCAAGCGGTTTCTCACCACGACTGGGGTGTCATGTGTTTAGGTGACGCCATAATTTATTTGGCTTCATGCTGTCCACTGCCAACATTTTTAGACACGGCAAACATACCGGTCTTTCTTTCTTTCTTTCTTTCTTTCTTTCTTTCTTTATCTATCCATCCATCCATCTATCTATCTTCTATCTATCTTCATATCTATCTTATCTATATCTATCTATCTATCTATCTATCTTATCTATCTAATCTATCTATCTATCTAATCTATCTATCTAATCTATCTATCTAATCTATCTATCTATCTTCATATCTATCTTATCTATATCTATCTATCTATCTATCTAATCTATCTATCTATCTAATCTATCTATCTATCTATCTATCTTCTATCTATCTTCGTATCTATCTTATCTATATCTATCTATCTATCTATCTATCTATCTATCTAATCTATCTATCTATCTCCTATCTATCTTCATATCTATCTTATCTATATCTATCTATCTAATCTATCTATCTATCTAATCTATCTATCTAATCTATCTATCTAATCTATCTATCTATCTTCATATCTATCTTATCTATATCTATCTATCTATCTATCTATCTATCTATCTATCTAATCTATCTATCTATCTCCTATCTATCTTCATATCTATCTTATCTATATCTATCTATCTAATCTATCTATCTATCTAATCTATCTATCTAATCTATCTATCTAATCTATCTATCTATCTTCATATCTATCTTATCTATATCTATCTATCTATCTATCTATCTATCTAATCTATCTATCTATCTTCTATCTATCTTCATATCTATCTTATCTATATCTATCTATCTAATCTATCTATCTATCTAATCTATCTATCTAATCTATCTATCTAATCTATCTATCTATCTTCATATCTATCTTATCTATATCTATCTATCTATCTATCTATCTATCTATCTAATCTATCTATCTATCTATCTATCTATCTTCTATCTATCTTCGTATCTATCTTATCTATATCTATCTATCTATCTATCTATCTAATCTATCTATCTATCTTCTATCTATCTTCATATCTATCTTATCTATATCTATCTATCTAATCTATCTATCTATCTAATCTATCTATCTATCTATCTATCTTCTATCTATCTTCGTATCTATCTTATCTATATCTATCTATCTATCTATCTATCTATCTATCTAATCTATCTATCTATCTTCTATCTATCTTCATATCTATCTTATCTATATCTATCTATCTAATCTATCTATCTAATCTATCTATCTATCTTCATATCTATCTTATCTATATCTATCTATCTAATCTATCTATCTATCTATCTATCTATCTATCTATCTATCTATCTATCTATCTATCTATCTATCTATCTATCTATCTATCTATTAGATTTGTATGCCGCCCCTTTCCATAGACTCGGGGCGGCTCACAACATAATAAAACAATTCATAACAAATCTAAGATTTTATAATTTAAAATTTAAAGTAGTTAAGAAAACTCCATTTTTAAGCAGAGATACCTACAAACATACCATGCATAAATTATATAGGCCTGGGGGAGATATCTCAGTTCCCCCATGCCTGACAGCAAAGGTGGGTTTTGAGGAGTTTACGAAAGGCAAGGAGGGTAGGGGCAGTTCTAATCTCTGGGGAGAGCTGGTTCCAGAGAGTTGGGGCCGCCACAGAGAAGGCTCTTCCCCTGGGGCCCGCCAACCGACATTGTTTAGTTGACGGGACCTGGAGAAGGCCAACTCTGTGGGACCTAATCGGTCGCTGGGATTCGTGCCGCAGAAGGCGGTCCCGGAGATACAGTATTCTGGTCCGATGCCATGAAGGGCTTTATAGGTCATAACCAACACTGTGAATTGTGACCGGAAACTGACCGGCAACCAATGCCGACTGCGGAGTGTTGGTGTAACATGGGCATATTTGGGGAAGCCCATGATTGCTCTCGCAGATGCATTCTGCACGACCTGAAGTTCCCGAACACTCTTCAAAGGTCGCCCCATGTAGAGAGCGTTGCAGTAGCCGAGCCTCGAGGTGATGAGGGCATGAGTGACCGTGAGCAGTGACCCCCGCTCCAAATAGGGCCGCAACTGGTGCACCAGGCGAACCTGGGCGAACGCCCCCCTGGCCACAGCTGAAAGACGGTTCTCTAATGTGAGCTGTGGACCGAGGAGGACGCACAAGTTGCGGACCCTCTCTGAGGGGGTCAATGATTCTCCCCCCAGGGTGATGGACGGACAGATGGAATTGTCCTTCTTGGGAGGCAGGACCCACAGCCACTCCGTCCTATCCGGGTTGAGTTTGAGTCTGTTGACACCCGTCCAGACCCCAACAGCCTCCAGGCACCGGCACATCACTTCCACTGCTTCGTTGACTGGACATTCCTCGTCTCCCGACGAAGCCAAGAGCTACCTACGTGTCTTCATCGTATTTCCTCGTCTGGAGACTTACGTTTGTCTCGTGATCTCCGTCACTCTCCTCCTTTCTTTTCAACCCTGTTCAACATTTTTCCATGGTGTCTCTTAAGGGTTTGTGATCTGCCCTTCGTATCTCCGGTACTGTGTGGTATTGTTTGGTGCAAAAAAAAAAACCCTACTCCCTGCGACAAAAAAACCCCATGTTCCCTGGGGTCACGCGCCCCCCCCCCCCCGGCATCAATCTGTGTCCACTGCCGCACTATTTGAGGTCAGACGGAAAGATACTTTTAAAGAACTCTTACGGGCGTCGTAGACGTAAAGGTCGTTGCAGATGGCGTCTCGGCTCCTCGCCAGGGTTTCTCCCCCAAAGATGACCGCAAAGGGCCCAACCACCGTGCAGGAATGGTGCCTTAGGCCTTTGGGGGCTTGGCGGGACCCTTTTTCAGTGGCTACCAAGCCATTGAGCTTTTCGGTCAGCTCCGGGGCCTGGGCAGACTCTACCTGTGGGGGGGAAAAAAGGCATGAGACAGTTGACTGACCGTTAGGATGCCGCGCCTTTTGATTGATGCCTTCAAACTAATATAACATTATTATTATTATGTACAGTGGTACCTCTACCTAAGAAGGCCTCTACTTACGAACTTTTCTAGATCAGAACCGGGTGTTCAAGATTTTTTTTTTTGCCTCTTCTCAAGAACCATTTTTTCCACTCACAAACCCGAGCCTCCAAAACTGTAACCGGAAAAGGCGGGGAGGAGCCTCCGTGGGGCCTCTCTAGGAATCTCCTGGGAGGAAACAGGGCCGGAAAAGGCGGGGAGGAGCCTCCATGGGGCCTCTCTAGGAATCTCCTGGGAGGAAACAGGGCCAGAAAAGGCAGGGAGAAGCCTTCGTGGGGCCTCTCTAGGAATCTCTGAAGAGGAAACAGGGCTGGAAAAGATGGGGAGAAGCCTCCGTGGGGCCTCTCAAAGAATCTTCTGGGAGGAAATAAAGCCAGAAAAGACAGGGAGAAGCCTCCGTGGGGCCTCTCTAGGAATCTCTGGAGGGGAAACAGGGTGGGGAGAAGCCTCCGTGGGGCCTCTCTAAGAATCTCCTGGGAGGAAACAGCCAGAAAAAGCAGGGAGAAGCCTCCGTGGGGCCTCTCTAGGAATCTCCAGAGCAGAAACAGTGCTGGAAAAGGCAGGGAGAAGCCTCCGTGGGGCCTCTCTAGAAATATCCGGGGAGGAAACAGGGCCGGAAAAGGCAGAGAGAAGCTTCCGTGGGGCCTCTCTAGGAATCTCCGGGGAGGAAACAGAGCCAGAAAAGGCAGGGAGAAGCCTCCGTGGGGCCTCTCTAGGAATCTCTGGAGGGGAAACAGGGCTGGAAAAGGTGGGGAGAAGCCTCCGTGAGGCCTCTCTAAGAATCTCCTGGGAGGAAACAGCCAGAAAAGGCAGGGAGAAGCCTCCGTGGGGCCTCTCTAGGAATCTCCAGAGAGGAAACAGTGCTGGAAAAGGCAGGGAGAAGCCTCCGTGGGGCCTCTAGAAATATCCGGGGAGGAAACAGGGCCGGAAAAGGCAGGGAGAAGCCTCCATGGGGCATCTCTAGGAATCTCCGGGGAGGAAACAGAGCCAGAAAAGGCAGGGAGAAGCCTCCGTGGGGCCTCTCTAGGAATCATCTCCGGACAGGAAACAGGGCTTGAAAAGGAAGGGAGAAGCCTCCGTGGGGCCTCTCTAGGAATCTCCGGGGAGGAAACAGAGCCAGAAAAGGCAGGGAGGAACCTCCATGGGGCCTCTCTAGGAATCTCCGGGGAGAAAACAAGGCTGGAAAAGGCAGGGAGAAACCTCCGTGGGGCCTCTCTAGGAAACTCCTGGGAGGAAACAGGGCCGGAAAAGGCGGGGAGAAGTTTCCTTCCAATTCTGTTATTCTGAGTTTTCTTTGAAACGACCAGTTTTTTATCCACAGATAACTCACGTGGAGCTTCCCTTTGCTCCAATGTCCGGCCACCTCGCAGTCCGCAGAATCGCGTCCTCCAAAGACCCAGAGTTTGTAACCGCTGGTCTTTCCAAGTGGGCCATAATCCTGTAGCAGCATGGCAGAGTGGCCGGCTCGGGAGGCTGTCCGCGAGTCCTCTTCTTTGTACCTTGGAGGAGGGAGGAGGAGAAGGAGAAAGAGAAACAACGAGGACGAAAGAAAGGAAGAGAAGGAAAAAGGAGGAGAAAGAAGAGAAAGAACAGAGGAGGAAGAGAGGGAGGAGAAGAAAAGGAGGAAGAGAAGAGGAAATGGAGAAGGAGAGGAGGAGGAAGAGAAAGAGAAGAGAAAGATTTTGACTTTCAATGGATCAGGTTCTTCTGCCTGCTTTGAAAACATCATTTTGGGTTCTGCTAAGAATACAGTGGTCCCTCCACTTACGAACTTAATACGTTCCGTGACCAGGTTCTCAAACAGAAAAGTTTGTAAGAAGAAGCCATTTTTCCCATAGGAATCAGTGTAAAAGCAAATAAGGCGTGCGACTGGGGAAACCACGGGGAGGGTGGAGGCCCTGTTTCCTCCCAGGAGATTCCTAGAGAGGCCCCACGGAGGCTTCTCCCTGCCTTTTCTGGCTGTTTCCTCCCAGGAGATTCCTAGAGAGGCCCCACGGAGGCTTCTCCCTGCCTTTTCTGGCTGTTTCCTCCCAGGAGATTCCTAGAGAGGCCCCACGGAGGCTTCTCCCTGCCTTTTCTGGCTGTTTCCTCCCAGGAGATTCCTAGAGAGGCCCCACGGAGGCTTCTCCCTGCCTTTTCTGGCTGTTTCCTCCCAGGAGATTCCTAGAGAGGCCCCACGGAGGCTTCTCCCTGCCTTTTCTGGCTGTTTCCTCCCAGGAGATTCCTAGAGAGGCCCCACGGAGGCTTCTTCCTGCCTTTTCTGGCTGTTTCCTCCCAGGAGATTCCTAGAGAGGCCCCACGGAGGCTTCTCCCTGCCTTTTCTGGCTGTTTCCTCCCAGGAGATTCCTTAGAGAGGCCTCACGGAGGCTTCTCCCTGCCTTTTCTGGCTGTTTCCTCCCAGGAGATTCCTAGAGAGGCCCCACGGAGGCTTCTCCCTGCCTTTTCTGGCTGTTTCCTCCCAGGAGATTCCTAGAGAGGCCCCACGGAGGCTTCTCCCTGCCTTTTCCAGCCCTGTTTCCTCCCAGGGGATTCCTAGAGAGGCCCCACGGAGGCTTCTCCCTGCCTTTTCTGGCTGTTTCCTCCCAGGAGATTCCTAGAGAGGCCCCACGGAGGCTTCTCCCCGCCTTTTCTGGCTGTTTCCTCCCAGGAGATTCCTAGAGAGGCCCCACGGAGGCTTCTCCCTGCCCTCTCCAGTTACAGTTTCGGAGGCTCGGGTTCTTAAGTGGAAAATGATGTCGGGATTTGTTAACCATGATACTCTATCACACTGCAGTGGTACCTCTACCTAAGAACGCCTCTACTTATCAACTTTTCTAGATAAGAACCGGGTGTTCAAGATTTTTTTTTGCCTTTTCTCAAGAACCATTTTCCACTTACAACCTCGAGCCTCTGAAACTGTAACCATAAAAGGCAGGGAGAAGCCTCCATGGGGCCTCTCTAGGAATCTCCTGGGAGGAAAGAGGGCTGGAAAAGGCGGGGAGAAGCCTCCGTGGGGCCTCTCTAGCAATCTCCTGGGAGGAAAGAGGGCTGGAAAAGGTGGGGAGAAGCCTCCCTGTGGCCTCTCTAGGTATCTCCTGGGAGGAAAGAGGGCTGGAAAAGGCGGGGAGAAGCCTCTGCGGGGCCTCTCTAGGTATCTCCTCGGAGGAAACAGGGCCCGAAAAGGCGGGGAGAAGCCTCCGTGGGGCCTCTCTAGGAATCTCCTGGGAGGAAACAGGGCCTCCACCCTCCCTGTGGTTTCCCCAGTCGCACGCCTTATTTGCTTTTACATTGATTCCTATGGGAAAAAGGCTTGGCAAGGGGCTCAGGGCCTTTTATTACTACCCTATAATCCCCTTTCTTTCTACTACCTTTCTTATTCTTTTTCTTTTTTTACTGTTCCTCTTAATCCCTTTTTTATCTTCTCTACTTTCTTTTCTTATCTAAACCTTTCTACTTTTCTACCTGGTCACTGAATGAATTAAGTTCGTAAGTAGAGGGACCACTGTGCTGCAATCGCTGGGAATTCTGGGAGTTGAAGTCCACACATATCTTTTAACTGGAAGGAGAGAGAAAGCGAAAGGTAAGGAAGGAAGGAAGGGGAAGGAGAGAAAGAAAGAAAGAAGGAGAAGGCAAGTGACAGAAAGAGTGAAAGAGAAAGAAAGGAAGGAAGGAAAGTGAGAAAAGAAAGAGAAAGGGAAGGAAGGGAAAGGAGAGAGAGAGTAAGAGAGAGAAAGAATGAATAAATGAAGGAAAGAGAAGGGGAGTGAGAGAAAGCGTGAAAGAGAAAGGGAAGGAAGGAGTAGAGTTAGAGAAAGAAGGAAGGAAGGAGAGAGAGAGAGAGAGAGAGAAAAGAAAGGTAGGGAAGGAAGGAAGGGAGGGAGGGAGAGATAGAAAGAATAAAGGAAGGAAGGAGAAGGCAAGTGACAGAAAGAGTGAAAGAGAAAGGAAAGGAAGGAAGGAAGGAGAAGAGTGAGAGAGAGAAAGAAAGAATGAATAAATGAAGGTGAGTGAGAGAAAGAGTGGAAAAGAAAGAGAAAGTGAAGGAAGGAAGGAGGAGTGAGAGAGAAGGAAGGAAGGAAGGGGAAGGAGAGTGAGAGAATGAGAAAGAGAAGGAAGGAGGAGAAAGAAAGGGAAGGAAGGAAAGAAGTATGGAAGGACGGAAGGAGGAAGGAAGGAAGGAGGAAGGAAGGAAGGAAGGAGGAAGGAAAGAAGGAAGGAATGACGGAGGAAGGAAGGATGGAAGGAAGGAAGGAGGAAAGAAGGATGGAAGTAAGGAAAGAAGGAAGGAAGGAAGGAGAAAGGAAGGAAGGAGGAAGGAAGGGGGAAGGAAGGAAGGAAGGAAAGAGAAGGGAGATTATAATGAGAGTGAGGGATGGTCTGCCCCTGACATGACTCACGTTGAGTTGGCCTCATCCATCTCCCACCCACCCCCACCCCCAAGACCAAGCACAGCCCTGGCGTGGCCCTCAAAGGAGTTTGAGTTGACCCACCACCACCACCACCACCGTCATAGATGAACCAAGCTCCACGCCAGGGACGGAGTGGAACCTACCAGTAGGTCTTGCTGCTGGGCTGCAGGTGCAACGTGAAAATGCTGGCATACCGCCGCTGGGTGCGCAGGCCGCCCTCCCGGCCCACCACCACCAGTTCGTGCTCGGTCAGTTTGGTGCAGGTGTGGCTGCTCAGCCCCACGGGGGTCTCGGACGTCCTGGCTGCCCAGCCGTCCCACTGCTTTCGCTCCGCGTCGAAGCTGCAGACGTCCGAGACCCGGCGGGACCCGTCCCACCCGCCGACCACGCAGAGCAACCGGTCGCCCAGGGCCACCGCCTCGTGGTGGCTGCGGCGGTAGCCCTGTTCCGGAGCGAGCGTGCGGGCCGTCTGGGTGGCCGGGTCAAAGGCTACCACGTCTCCTAGGGGGGAATCGTGGGTCTCCTGGGTCTTCAGCCCTCCAAAGGTCAGGAGTTTTCCTTGGACCACGGTGCAGGAGTGGAAGCCACGGGCCAGAAGGTCGCTGCGGGCCACCGGCTCCCATTCCCAGCGGCTCCCACCCGAGGTGGACATTCCGACCGCCTTGTAGAGTTGGGGCGGGCAAGGTGAAGGCTGGAGTGGATGACATGGAAAAAAGACGTCATCATATTTGGGGAACACAATAGCAAACTTAAGAAACATAGATTGACCGCCGAAAAAGACCTCCTGGTCTGTCTGTCTGTCTGTCTGTCTGTCTGTCTGTCTGTCTGTCTGTCTGTCTCTATCTATCTATCTATCTATCTATCTATCTTCATATCTATCTATCTACCTATCATCTATCTATCTATCTATCTATCTATCATCTATCTATCTATCTATCTATCTATCTTCATATCTATCTATCTGTCTATCATCTATCTATCATCTATCTATCTATCATCTATCTATCTATCTATCTTCATATCTATCTATCTACATATCTATCTACCTATCATCTATCTATCTATCTATCTATCATCTATCCATCCATCCATCCATCCATCCATCCATCCATCTATCTATCTATCTATCTATCTTTCTATCTATCTATCTAATATCTATCTCTCTATCTCTATCTATCTATCTTCATATCTATCTATCTATCTATCTATCTATCTTCATATCTATCTATCTTCCTATCTTCCTATCTATCTATCTATCTATCTATCTATCTATCTATCTATCTATCTATCTATCTATCTATCTATCTTCCTATCTATCTATCTATCTATCTATCTATCTATCTATCTATCTATCTATCTATCTAGCTATCTATCTTCCTATCTATCTATCTATCTATCTATCTATCTATCTATCTATCTATCTATCTATCTATCTGTCTGTCTATCTATCTAATCTATTTATTTATTTATTATTAGATTTATATGCCGCCTCTCTCCGAAGACTCTAGTCTGCCCTTATAAATATATACACATACACATACATGTACATACACATACATATCCATGCATACATATACATGTGTATATAGATGTATATATGTCTCTCTTTCTCTCTCTCTGTGTATGTGTTTTTGTAGATTTTCACGGACATAGGTATGAAGGTCTTGGCCTTCGCCCCAGCACAAGGATAGAAGCACCAGCCTGAAGATGGCGAGTGGGACCTCGTTGAAACGTCGCCAGAAATCTGATCCCTTGTTTTTCGCGGGGGATGCATTCAAAGACCCCCAGTGAAGAAGAAACATAGAAGACTGACGGCAGAAAAAGACCTCCTGGTCCATCTCATCTGCCCTTCCACTATTTTCTGTATTTTATCTTAGGATGGATCTATGTTTATCCCAGGCAGGTTTACATTCAGTTACTCTGGATTGACCAACCATGTCTGCTGGAAGTTTGTTCCAAGGATCTACTACTCTTTCAGTCAAATAATATTTTCTCACGTTGCTTTTGATCGTTCCCCCAACTAACTAAGGGTCGAGTACAAGTGCACTAGAGTGCCTTCCGTCCCCTGTCCTATTGTTCTCCTATATCTCCTATAGCTTTCTTCTATTCCTCTATCTCTTCTTCTATTCTTCCATTGATATGTTCTATTCCTCTATCTTCTCTTCTCTTCTTTCTTAGATATATTTTACTATGAGTATCTCCTCTATAACCTTCATCATGTATTTTACTGTGTGTGTGTGTGTGTGTGTGTGTGTGTGTGTGTGTATATGTTTTCGTAGATTTTCACGGGTATATGTATGTAGATTGTTCTGATTTCGGGTTTTGCCCTGTGTAATATTACACAGGGCAAAACCCGAACTCAGAACAATCTACATATATATATATATATATATATACTGTATATATACCAACTAAAACCCTCATTGTGTATTGGACAAAATAAATAAATAAAATAAATAAATATCTCCTATACCTTCCTTCTATTCCTCTATCTCTTCTTCTGTTCTTTCATTGATATGTTCTATTCCTATGTCTTCTTTTCTATTCTTTCATAGATATATTTTACTATGAGTATCTCCTCTATAACTATCATCGTGTATTTTACTATGTGTATATAGATATATACTCACTAAAACCCTCATTGTGCATTGGACAAAATGAATGAATGAATGAATGAACGTTATTTAACCCTTTCACATATTTAAATGTTTCGATCCTGGGCCTAGAAAGCCTAGAACTAAGACGCCTTAAACAAGATCTAAGCATTGCCCACAAGATCCTATGCTGCAACGTCCTGCCTGTCGGCGATTACTTCAACTTCAACCACAGCAACACAAGAGCACGCAACAGATTTAAACTTAATATTAACCGCTCCAAACTTGACTGTAAAAAATACGACTTCATCATGTATTTTACTATGTGTATGTAGATATATACCCACTAAAACCCTCATTGTGTATTGGACAAAATAAACAAATAAAGAAAGAAATAAAGAATGAATGAATGAACTTCATGGACTCCATCTGTAGAGTCTGGAGGACAGAAGGAAAAGGGGGGGACATGATCGAAACATTTAAATATGTTAAAGGGTTAAATAAGATTCAGGAGGGAAGTGTTTTTAATGGCAAAGTGAACACAAGAACAAGGGGACACAATCTGAAGTTAGTTGGGGGAAAGATCAAAGGCAACATGAGAAAATATTATTTTACTGAAAGAGCAGTAGATGCTTGGAACAAACTTCCATGCCTGG
>NW_027248453.1:85000-100000 GCF_031021105.1 Erythrolamprus reginae
TCTTTCCTTCCTCCCTTCCTTCCCTCTCTATATCTCTCTCTTTCTTTCTTTCTTTCTTTCTTTCTTTCCTTTTTTCCTTCCTTCCTTCCCCCCCTCTCTCTTTCTTTCTTTCTTTCCTTCCTTCCTTCTCTCTCTCTTTCTTTCCTTCTTTCCTTCCTTCCCTCTCTCTCTCTCTCTTTCTTTCTTTCCTTCCTCCCTCCCTTCCTTCCCTCTCTCTCTCTCTCTCTTTCTTTCTTTCTTTCCTTCCTTCCTTCCCCCCCCCTCTCTCTCTCTCTCTTTCTTTCTTTCCTTCTTTCCTTCCCTCTCTCTCTCTTTCTTTCTTTCTTTCCTTCCTTCCTTCCCTCTCTCTCTCTTTCTTTCTTTCTTTCTTTCTTTCTTTCTTTCCCAATTATAAAAGTTCTGCCATATTTTATAATAACCCAAATCCTCCTCCCCTTCTAGAAGGCTTCTGCAGACTATAGTTTCTTTCTTTCTTTCTTTCTTTCTTTCTTTCTTTCTTTCTTTCTTTCCCAATTATAAAAGTTCTGCCATATTTTATAATAACCCAAATCCTCCTCCCCTTCTAGAAGGCTTCTGCAGACTATACTTTCTTTCTTTCTTTCTCTCTCTCTCTCTTTCTTTCTTTCTTTCTTTCCCAATTATAAAAGTTCTGCCATATTTTATAATAACCCAAATCCTCCTCCCCTTCTAGAAGGCTTCTGCAGACTATAGTTTCTTTCTTTCTTTCTTTCTTTCCTTCCTTCCTTCCTTCCTTCCTTCTTTCTTTCTTTCTTTCTTTCTTTCTTTCTTTCTTTCTTTCTTTCTTTCTTTCTTTCTATAAAAAACTTTCTATAAAAGTTCTGCCATATTTTATAATAACCCAAATCCTCCTCCCCTTCTAGAAGGCTTCTGACTTTTTTCAATGCAGAAGAATTAAAAAAAAAAAGAATGAGACCTTTTTATTTATTTTTATTTATTTATTTATTGTTAGAGTTGGAAGGGACCATGCGGGTATTGAGTTCCACGCTTCGACACCTCGATTGTTAAAGTCATATTTTTTACAGTCAAGTTTGGAGCGGTTCCTATTAAGTTTGAATCTGTTGCGTGCTCTTGTGTTGTTGCGGTGGAAGCTGAAGTAGTCGTTGACCGGCAGGACGTTGCAGCATAGGATCTTGTGGGCAATATTTAAATCGTGTTTTAGGCGCCGTTGGTTATTAGATTACAGTTCATGGTATGCTTGTATGTATGAGTGGTTATTTAAATTGGGGGTTTTTAAGATTATTTTTAGAAACATAGAAACCTAGAAGACTGACGGCAGAAAAAGACCTCATGGTCCATCTAGTCTGCCCTTATACTATTTTCTGTATTTTATCTTAGGATGGATCTGTGTTTATCCCAGGCATGTTTAAATTCAGTTACTGTGGATTTATCTACCACGTCTGCTGGAAGTTTGTTCCAAGGATCTACTACTCTTTCAGTAAAATAATATTTTCTCACGTTGCTTTTGATCTTTCCCCCAACTAACTTCAGATTGTGTCCCCTTGTTCTTGGGTTCACTTTCCTATTAAAAACACTTCCCTCCTGAACCTTATTTAACCCTTTAACATATTTAAATGTTTCGATCATGTCCCCCCTTTTCCTTCTGTCCTCCAGACTATACAGATTGAGTTCATGAAGTCTTTCCTGGTCAGTTTTATGGCTTAACACCTTCCACCATTCTTGTAGCCCGTCTTTGGACCCGTTCAATTTTGTCAATATCTTTTTGTAGGTGAGGTCTCCAGAACTGAACATAGTCTTCCAAATGTGGTCTCACCAGCATTCTATATAGCGGGATCATAATCTCCCTCTTCCTGCTTGTTATACCTCTAGCTATGCAGCCAAGCATCCTACTTGCTTTCCCTACCGCCTGACTGCACTGTTCACCCATTTTGAGACTGTCAGAAATCACTACCCCTAAATCCTTTTCCTTTGAAGTACCTGTATTTGCTAACACAGAACTGCCAATACAATAGTCAGATTGAGGATTCCTTTTCCCCAAGTGCATTATTTTACATTTGGAAACATTAAACTGCAGTTTCCATTGCTTTGACCATTTATCTAGTAAAGCTAAATCATTTACCATATTACAGACGCCTCCAGGAATATCAACTCTATTGCACACTTTAGAGTCATCGGCAAATAGGCAAACCTTCCCTACCAAACCTTCCCCTATGTTCATATTAGATTTGTTTATATTGCCTTTTTATATTGTTGTTAGCCGCCCCGAGTCTTCGGAGAGGGGCGGCATACAAATCTAATAAATACAAATGCAAAATAAGCCCCAAAATAAATTAAATATTTTTTAACTTGGTTCAGCTGGGAGAAAGCCATTTGCCGAGAGAGGTCTAGAATTCTCCTCCTCTACATAGGGGGTTGGACTAGAAGACCTCCAAGGTCCCTTTCCACCCTGCTACTCTGCATTCTACATAACCTATCCCCTCTCCTTTGCTTGGAATACCTGCCTGCAGAAATGTTACTTCTCTTTTGCAACCAGGTGCAGGGAAAAGAGGGAGATTTGAAGGTGAGGTTTTCTGCCACCGTGAAGTAGGTCGGAGGAGGCCAGGTTGTTGACCCTATACACAAGGAGAGTTGGTTTTCTGTTGCTGAAACACTCGGCTGTCCCTTCTCTTTCCCAGCGGCCTCCAGCCCCTTCCAGATCCTGCTCGGGTCAGAACTGGCTCCGAGGGGTCAGCAGATCCCTTACTCCAAGTTTACTCCTTCGTCAGAACCACTCTGCTTCCTGCTTGAAGACAGAGCAGGCATCTCTGCTGGCTGGGGAAAAGGAAAGCGCCAAGCCGACCCGGGGGTGCCAACTCCTAGAATAACTGCCCCCCTCCCCAATGGTAAGATGGGCTTGACCCAAGAGGGCAAAGCAGGGCTGGGGGAGGGAATCAAACTTTAATGGGCATTATTTCCTATGATTCCATTTCTTTTTTTTATTTATGTATTTATTTTTGTCCAATACACAATGAGAGTTTTAGTGGGTATATATATATATATATATATATATATATAGTAAAATACATGGTGAAGGTTATAGAGGAGAGACTCATAGTAAAATATATCTAAGAAAGAAGAGAAGAGAAGATAGAGGAATAGAATATATCAGTGAAAGAATAGAAGAAGAGATAGAGGAATAGAAGAAAGGGATAGGAGATATAGGAGTAAAATATATCTAAGAAAGACTAGAAGATAAAGTAATAGAACATATCAATGAAAGAATACAAGAAGAGATAGAGGAATAGAAGAAAGGGATAGGAGATATAGGAGTAAAATATATCTAAGAAAGAAGAGAATAGAAGATATAGGAATAGAACATATAAATGAAAGAATAGAAGAAGAGATAGAGGAATAGAAGAAAGGTAGAGGAGATATAGGAGAACAATAGGACGGGACGGAAGGCACTCTAGACTTTCTTTGGACTTTTGATTATGTATTGATTGATTGATTGATTGATTGATTTTGTCCAAGATACAATGAGGGTTTTAGTGGGTATACACATAGTAAAATACATGATGAAGGTTATGGAGGAGATACTCATAGTAAAATATATCTAAGAAAGAATAGAAGAGAAGATAGAGGAATAAAACATATCAATGAAAGAACAGAAGAAGAGATAGAGGAATAGAAGAAAGGGATAGGAGATATAGGAGTAAAATATATCTAAGAAAGAATAGAAGAGAAGATAGAGGAATAAAACATATCAATGAAAGAATAGAAGAAGAGATAGAGGAATAGAAGAAAGGGATAGGAGATATAGGAGAAACAATAGGACAGGGGACGGAAGACACTCTAGACTTTCTTTGGACTTTTGATTATGTATTGATTGATTGATTGATTGATTTTGTCCAATACACAATGAGGGTTTTAGTGGGTAAACCCATAGTAAAATACATGATGAAGGTTACAGAGGAGATACTCATAGTAAAATACAGTAGTCCCTCGCTATACCGCGCTTCACCTACTGTGGCTTCACTTCATCGCGGGTTTCTGAGGAACTCGATCGGCAGGTTTTTCCAAAATAAAAAATAAAAAATCGAAAATTGTAAATACTGTATTTAAATAGTGTATCTAAAATAAATACTGTGTGGGAAGGGTTTATAAACACTTAAAACAATGAAAACTTACCAAACAATTACGATATAAATACTTAAATAAGTACTATCGGTCGATAAATTCCCCATCGCGGATTTCACCAGGTCTGGAACGTAACACCAGCGATAGGTGAGGGACTACTGTATATCTATGAAAGAATAGAAGAAGAGAGAGAGGAATAGAAGAAAGGAATAGGAGATATAGGAGAGCAATAGGACAGGGGACGGAAGGCACTCTAGACTTTATTTGGACTTTTGATTATGTATTGATTGATTGATTGATTTTGTCCAATACACAATGAGGGTTTTTAGTGCGTATGCACATAGTAAAATACATGGTGAAGGTTATAGAGGAGAGACTCATAGTAAAATATATCTATGAAAGAAGAGAAGAGAAGATAGAGGAATAGAACATATCAATGAAAGAATAGAAGAAGAGATAGAGGAATAGAAGAAAGGGATAGGAGATATTTATTTATTTTATTTATTTATTTTGTCCAATACACAATGAGGGTTTTAGTGGGTATATATATACACATAGTAAAATACATGATGGAGGTTATAGAGGAGATACTCATAGTAAAATATATCTAAGAAAGAATAGAAAAAAGATATAGGAATAAAACATATCAATGAAAGAACAGAAGAAGAGATATAGTAATAGAAGAAAGGAATAGAAGATATTTATTTATTTTATTTATTTATTTTGTCCAATGCACAATGAGGGTTTTAGTGGGTATATATATACTCATAGTAAAATATATCTAAGAAAGAATAGAAGAAGAGATATAGGAATAGAAGAAAGGTATAGGAGATATAGGAGAGCAATAGGACAGGGGACGGAAGGCACTCTAGTGCACTTGTACTCGCCCCTTACTGACCTCTTAGGAATCTGGAGAGGTCAACTGTAGATAATCTAAGGGTAAAGTGTTGTGGGGTTTGGGGATGACACTATGGAGTCCGGTAATGAGTTCCACGCTTCGACAACTCGGTGACTGAAGTCATATTTTTTACAGTCCAGTTTGGAGCGGTTCATATTAAGTTTAAATCTGTTGTGTGCTCTTGTGTTGTTGTGGTTGAAGCTGAAGTAGTCGCCGACAGGCAGGATAGGAGTCCTTCACTAAAAGAAGGATATTTAAAAATACTCCATGTTTTCATTGCTTTATTTTTAGGTCTACCGATTTACTTCCCCTTCTTTGCTACAGAGCTTGAGGTCATCCTAGAACTGGGATCCGGCTGCCTTCCTTGACCGACGGGAGCGATGGATTTCTCCGAGCTTCCCAAGATCGGGGATGCGGAAAAGGAGAGCGAATTGGGGTTTGTCCATGGCGTCTCTGGGCCCGGTAGGTTGGCAGAGAACCCAAAGAAGGTATAGTACCGGTACTGGGTGGCTACCCGGTATGGGCCACATTGTCACCTTCTGAAACAGCCGGGGGGCTTCTCGGCGTTCTCGTGAACGCCAAACCCGGAAGTTCGGGTTCGGGTTCGGGTTCCGGAGGCTGCCGAGAAGCGCCCGGCTGTTTCAGAAGGTTACAGCCGGGCGCCGCCACCTGGCGGAGCGCTGTTTTTGCAATCGGCGGCAGCGTTTTCGGCCGATCTGGAGGCTTGAAATGAGGTGGGGAATCCCAATAGGGAATTCCATGGGCAGAGCTTTGACGTCACGAAGACGTCCTTCCTGGAGGCCACGTTTCGGCCTCCAGGAAGTTCGGGTTTGGGTTCGGGAGAACGCCGAGAAGCCCCCCCGGCTCTTTTAAAAGGTGACAGCTGGGCGGCGGCGCCCAGCGGAGCGCCATTTTGCCGAAAAAAGTTCGTAAGAAGAGGCAAAAAGTTTCCGAACCCTGGGTTCGTATCACGAGGGGTTCGTATCACGAGGGGTTCGTATCACGAGGGGTTCGTATCACGAGGGGTTCGTATCACGAGGGGTTCGTATCACGAGGGGTTCGTAGCACGAGGGGTTCGTGTCACGAGGGGTTTGTAGCACGAGGGGTTCGTAGCACGAGGGGTTCGTAGCACGAGGGGTTCGCACCACGAGGGGTTCGCGTCACGAGGGGTTCGCATCACGAGGGGTTCGCGTCACGAGGGGTTCGCGTCACGAGGGGTTCGCATCACGAGGGGTTCGCATCACGAGGGGTTCGCATCACGAGGGGTTTGCGGCACGAGGGGTTCGCGGCACGAGGGGTTCGCAGCACGAGGGGTTCGCATCACGAGGGGTTCGCAGCACGAGGGGTTCGCATCACGAGGGGTTCGCGTCACGAGGGGTTCGCGTCACGAGGGGTTCGCGTCACGAGGGGTTCGCGTCACGAGGGGTTCGCCTCACGAGGGGTTCGCCTCACGAGGGGTTCGCCTCACGAGGGGTTCGCCTCACGAGGGGTTCGCCTCACGAGGGGTTCGCCTCACGAGGGGTTCGCCTCACGAGGGGTTCGCCTCACGAGGGGTTCGCCTCACGAGGGGTTCGCATCACGAGGGGTTCGCTTCACGAGGGGTTCGCTTCACGAGGGGTTCGCATCACGAGGGGTTCGTATCACGAGGTACCACTGTATTTAGTTTAGCAAAAATCGTAGTCAAGTTAAACAGTCCAGTCATACACAGTCTAATCGGTCAATAGCTCTGTACCTGTTAACAACAGTACAAGCCTTACTTACGAATACATAAAATATCATCGAACACACAGTTCTACTACAGCAGTCAGCAATACCAAAGAGAAATAAGAGACAAGACAGAGTGAGTCATGCTTCTGGCTCCCTCTTGTGGCAACCTTTGGCGGGGCCCAGGGGAAGAGCCTTCTCTGTGGCGGCCCCACCCCTCTGGAACCAACTCCCCCCGGGGGGGGGGGGGGGGGGGGGGGGGGGGGGGGGGGGGGGGGGGGGGGGGGGGGGGGGGGGGGAGATTAGAATCGCCCCCACCCTCCTCGCCTTTCGTAAGCTTCTTAAAACCCACCTCTGCCGTCAGGCATGGGGGAACTGAGATACTCTTTCCCCCTAGGCCTCTACAATTTTATGCATGGTATGTTTGTTTGTATGGATGTTTGGTTTTACAATAAGGGCTTTTTAGTTGTTTTAGTATTGGATTTACATGCTGTTTTTTTAATTATTGTTGTTAGCACCCCCGGGTCTACGGAGAGGGGCGGCATACAAATCCAATAAATAAAATAAATATGAGAAAATATTATTTGACTGAAAGAGGAGTAGATCCTTGGAACAAACTTCCAGCAGACGTGGTTGGTCAATCCACAGTCACTGAATTGAAACATGCCTGGGATAAACATAGATCCATCCTAAGATAAAATACAGGAAATAGTATAAGGGCAGACGAGATGGACCATAGGGACTTTTTCTGCCACCAGTCTTCTATGTTTGTAAAATGAGAAAATATTATTTCACTGAAAGAGTCGTAGATGCTTGGAACAAACTTCCATGCCTGGGATAAACATTGATCCATCCTAAGATAAAATACAGAAAATAGTATAAGGGCAGACGAGATGGACCATAGGGACTTTTTCTGCCGCCAGCCTTCTATGTTTGTAAAATGAGAAAATATTATTTCACTGAAAGAGTTGTAGATGCTTGGAACAAACTTCCATGCCTGGGATAAACATAGATCTATCCTAAGATAAAATACAGAAAATAGTATAAGGCCAGACGAGATGGACCATAGGGACTTTTTCTGCCGTCAGTCTTCTATGTTTCTAACATGAGAAAATATTATTTCACTGAAAGTGTAGTAGATGCTTGGAACAAACTTCCATGCCTGGGATAAACATAGATCCATCCTAAGATAAAATACAGAAAATAGTATAAGGGCAGACGAGATGGACCATAGGGACTTTTTCTGCCACCAGTCTTCTATGTTTCAATGTTTCTAAATAAATAAAATAAATAAAATAAACCGGATGAAGTGGACAAGGCCATTGGAGCTGGGAGTTCCGCCACCTGTTTACTGGATCCGTGTCCCTCCTGGCTGGTTTCAGCCAGCAGGGAGGTGACACGGGGCTGGGCCCAGGAGATTACCAACGCTTCCTTGGGGAGAGGGTCCGTCCCGGCTCCCTACAAGGAGGCATTTGTGCGCCCCCTCCTCAAGAAGCCTTCCCTGGACCCAGCCGTGCTTAACAACTATCGTCCAGTCTCCAACCTTCTATTTATGGGGAAGGTTGTTGAGAAGGTGGTGTCGCTCCAGCTCCAGCGGTCTTTGGAAGAAGACGATTATCTAGGCCCTCGGTAGTCAGGATTCAGGCCCGGCTACAGCACGGAAACTGCTTTGGTCGCCAGATGATCTCTGGCGGGCCCAGGACAGGGGTTTATCCTCTGTCCTGCTGCTCCTTGACCTCTCAGCGGCTTTCGATACCATCGACCATGGTATCCTTCTGCACCGGCTGGAGGGGTTGGGAGTGGCAGGTACTGTTTTACGGTGGTTCTCCTCCTACCTCTCTGGTCGGTCGCAGTCGGTGTTAGTGGGGGGTCAGCAGCATCGCAAAAACACCGAAGTCCTCGAAACCCCACTTCCGGACCTCTGTGTTTTTGAGCTGCTGCGGTTTCACTGAGGCTCCCTTCGCTACGAAACCCCACCTCCGGATTCCCGTTGCCAGCGAAGCGCCCGTTTTTCATGCTGCTGGGATTCCCCTACACAGCAGGGGTCCCCAAACCTTTTACACAAGGGTTTCACTGCCCCTCGGACAGTGAAAGTCTGAAATTCATATATGTTTATGTTTTGTTTTTAATTTTCTTTTGTTGACATCTGGTTGGCTAGACAAGGTTTTCTTGGCTTATAGAAAAATGTCTTAAAGAAAGAAGGAAGCACTTTGGCATAACGGTCAATAGGTTAGAAATATAATTGGCGTTGCACTTTTTGAAGGAACATTAAGGAGGGAATTAAATTAAAAGAAAATGATGACAAAATTAGGGGGGAAAAACCGTTTGCAACTTTTTTGATGATTGATATTAGTTACTAACAAAACACTGCATTTTATTCATGGAAAATTAGGTGGTACACTGTGTTGTTTGAATGTACTGTATGTTGAGAGACAAATTTAAAAAAATTACCTCCCCCAAAACAGTCCTTCCTTCCTCTGTCCCTCCATTTCCTTCCTTCTTCCCTCCATTTCCTTCCTTCCTTCCCTCCTTCATTCCTCTCCTCCTTCCCTCCCTCTCCTTCCCTTTTCTTTCTTTCTCTCTCTCTTTTCCCTGTGCTCTTGTCACTCACCGGCGGGCCGGATAAATGGCCTCAGTGGGCCGCACGTGGCCCGCGGGCCGTAGTTTGGGGACCTCTGCCCTACAGCATCGTAAAAACGGGCGCTTCGCTGACAACGGACGTCCGGAGGCAGGGGGGCATCCCAGTGGCGGCGTCTTGGGATTGTAAGGTGGAAATAGTTTGAAAGAAGAGGCAAAACAAAAAATCTTAAACCCCTGGTTTGTCTCTCGGAAAGTTTGTAAAACGAGGTATCACTGTATCTTATTTTCTCTGCTAAAAAAAAATATTTTAAAAATAAATAATTTTTTTTTAAAAAATTCCAACAGTCGTAATTGCCTGCAAGATGGCGGGGGCGGCGATGTACGAGCTGGTCCGCGTCGGCCACTTTGAACTGGTGGGCGAGATAATCCGGCTGGACGGAGACCTGGCCACCATCCAAGTGTACGAGGAGACTTGTATCCTTCTGGAGAAATTGTGTAAATCCCTTTCGTCCGATTCCGCTCGCTCTTCCTTTCCTAGATCTCGCTTGGGATTAGATTAGATCACGAGGGTTGGAAGGGGCCTCGCAGGCCATCTAGTCCAACCCCCCTGTTCAAGCAGGAGTCCCTATACCCCTTCAGACAATGGGCAGACCGATCGGCCCTTGAAAGTCTCATGGGTTGGAGCTCCGACGACCTTTCTTGCAGGAGATCGAGTAAGTTGTGGGTGGAGGTTCCCAAGGGTTCGTTGGTTCCATCCCGGGAGCGAGATTGAAATCCCCTTTTCAAAGAGAGTTTTAACCATGTTTATTACAAGATATAATATAAAGAGAGGCCGAATTCAGGAATAACGGTGCAAAGATTTTTTTTAAAAAAATGTGATTACAGTGGCATCTCTGCTTACGAATTTAATTCGTTCCGTGACCAGGTTCTTGAGTAGAAAAGTTTGTAAGAAGGAGCAATTTTTCCCATAGGAATCAATGTAAAAGCAAATAAGGCATTCGATTGGGGAAACCACAGGGAGGGGGAAGGCCCTGTTTCCTCCCAGGAGATTCCTAGAGAGGCCCCACGGAGGCTTCTCCCTGCCTTTTCTGGCCCTGTTTCCTCCCAGGAGATTCGTAGAAAGGCCCCACGGAGGCTTCTCCCAGCCTTTTCTGGCCCTGTTTCCTCCCAGGAGATTCCTAGAGAGGCCCCACAGAGGCTTCTCCCTGCCTTTTCTGGCCCTCTTTCCTCCCAGGAGATTCCTAGAGAGGCCCCATGGAGGCTTCTTGCCTTTTCTGGCTCTGTTTCCTCCCAGGAGATTCCTAGAAAGGCCCCACGGAGGCTTCTCTCTGCCTTTTCTGGCTCAGTTTCCTCCCAGGAGATTCCTAGAGAGGCCCCATGGAGGCTTCTTGCCTTTTCTGGCTCTGTTTCCTCCCAGGAGATTCCTAGAAAGGCCCCACGGAGGCTTCTCTCTGCCTTTTCTGGCTCTGTTTCCTCCCAGGAGATTCCTTAGAGAGGCCCCACAGAGGCTTCCCCCTGCCTTTTCTGGCCCTCTTTCCTCCCAGGAGATTCCTAGAGAGGCCCCACGGAGGCTTCTCCCTGCCTTTTCTGGCCCTGTTTCCTCCCAGGAGATTCCTAGAAAGGCCCCACGGAGGCTTCTCTCTGTCTTTTCTGGCTCTGTTTCCTCCCAGGAGATTCCTTAGAGAGGCCTCACAGAGGCTTCTCCCTGCCTTTTCTGGCCCTGTTTCCTCCCAGGAGATTCCTAGAGAGGCCCCACGGAGGCTTCTCCTCACCTTTTCCGGCCCTCTTTCCTCCCAGGAGATTCCTAGAAAGGCCCCACGGAGGCTTCTCCCCGCCTTTTCTGGCTCTGTTTCCTCCCAGAAGATTCCTAGAGAGGCCCCATGGAGGCTTCTTGCCTTTTCTGGCTCTGTTTCCTCCCAGGAGATTCTTAGAAAGGCCCCACGGAGGCTTATCCCTGCCTTTTCTGGCCCTGTTTCCTCCCAGGAGATTCCTAGAGAGGCCCCACGGAGGCTTCTCCCCGCCTTTTCCGGCCCTCTTTCCTCCCAGGAGATTCCTAGAAAGGCCCCACAGAGGCTTCTCCCCACCTTTTCTGGCTCTGTTTCCTCCCAGGACATTCCTAGAGAGGCCCCACAGAGGCTTCTTGCCTTTTCTGGCCCTGTTTCCTCCCAGGAGATTCCTAGAGAGGCCCCACAGAGGCTTCTCCCTGCCTTTTCTGGCTCTGTTTCCTCCCAAGAGATTCCTGGAGAGGCCCCACGGAGGCTTCTTGCCTTTTCTGGCCCTGTTTCCTCCCAGGAGATTCTTAGAGAGTCCCCACGGAGGCTTCTCCCCGCCTTTTCCAGCCCTGTTTCCTCCCAGGAGATTCCTAGAGAGGCCCCACGGAGGCTTCTCCCCGCCTTTTCCAGTTACAGTTCCGGAGGCTGGGGTTTGTCAGTGGAAAATGGTTCTTGAGAAGAGGCAAAAGAATCTTGAACCCCTGGTTCTTATCTTGAAAAGTTCGTAAGTAGAGGCCTTCGTAGGTAGAGGCACCGCTGTACACGCATTGCAATATTACCTCCAGAAATAAACCTTATTTCGGACAGGATGTGGCCTCCCCCCCCTCCCTAAACCGTGTCCAGCAGACTGTACCCCCCCTACTTCATTTCTCCCCGCCGAGGCCCCCCTCTTTTTCCTGAGCCCTTCCTGCAGCCGGGGTGTGCGTGGGGGACCCCGTGATGCGGACGGGGAAGCCGCTGTCCGTGGTGCTGGGCCCCGGGATCATGGGCTCCATCTTTGACGGGATCCAGCGCCCCTTGAAGGACATCACCGAGCTGACCAAGAGCATCTACATCCCCAGGGGCATCAACATCTCCGCTCTGTCCCGGGACCTGAAGTGGGATTTCAAGCCGAGTTCCAACATCCGGGTAAGAGATGGGAATTTGCCAAGTTAGAATTTATTTATTTTTATTTATTTTTATTTATTTGTTTTGTCCAATACACAATGAGGGTTTTAGTGGGGATGTATCTATATACACATAGTGAAATACATGGTGAAGGTTATAGAGGAGACACTCATAGTAAAATATATCTAAGAAAGAAGAGAAGAGAAGATAGAGGAATAAAACATATCAATAAAAGAATAGAAGAAGAGATAGAGGAATAGAAGGAAGGGATAGGAGATATTTATTTATTTTATTTATTTATTTAGTCTAAAACACAATGAGGGTTTTAGTGGGTATATATCTATATACACATAGTAAAATACATGATGAAGGTTATAGAGGAGAGACTCATAGTAAAATATATCTAAGAAAGAAGAGAAGAGAAGATAGAGGAATAGAACAGATCAATGAAAGAATAGAAGAAGAGATAGAGGAATAAAACATATCAATAAAAGAATAGAAGAAGAGATATAGGAATAGAAGAAAGGTAGAGGAGATATTTATTTATTTTATTTATTTATTTTGTCCAATACACAATGAGGGTTTTAGTGGGGGTATATCTATATACACATATAGTAAAATACATAATGAAGGTTATAGAGGAGAGACTCATAGTAAAATATATCTATGGAAGAATACTTTTTATCATTACTTATCTAATGTTTTATTTGTACAAATTATCACCCTATACAGTAATTGTTTGACAAAATAAATAAATAAATAAATAAATAAATAAAATAAAATAAAAAATATATCTAAGAAAGAACAGAAGATAGAGGAATAAAACATATCAATGAAAGAATAGAAGAAGAGATAGAGGAATAGAAGGAAGGTACGAGATATTTATTTATTTATTTTATTTAGTTTGTCCAATACACAATGAGGGTTTTAGTGGGTATATATCTATATACACATAGTAAAATACATGGTGAAGGTTATAGAGGAGAGACTCATAGTAAAATATATCTAAGAAAGAAGAGAAGAGAAGATAGAGGAATAGAACATATCAATGAAAGAATAGAAGGAGAGATAGAGGAATAGAACATATCAATGAAAGAATAGAAGAAGAGATAGAGGAATAGAAGAAAGGTAGAGGAGATATTTATTTATTTTATTTATTTATTTAGTCTAAAACACAATGAAGGTTTTAGTGGGTATATATCTATATACACATAGTGAAATACATGATGAAGGTTATAGAGGAGACTCATAGTAAAATATATCTAAGAAAGAAGAGAAGAGAAGATAGAGGAATGAAATATATCTAAGAAAGAATAGAAGAAGAGATAGAGGAATAGAAGAAAGGTAGAGGAGATATTTATTTATTTTATTTATTTATTTAGTCTAAAACACAATGAAGGTTTTAGTGGGTATATATCTATATACACATAGTAAAATACATGATGAAGGTTATAGAGGAGAGACTCATAGTAAAATATATCTAAGAAAGAAGAGAAGAGAAGATAGAGGAATAAAACATATCAATGAAAGAATAGAAGAAGAGATAGAGGAATAGAAGAAAGGGATAGGAGATATTTATTTATTTTATTTATTTATTTAGTCTAAAACACAATTAGGGTTTTAGTGGGTATATATCTGTATACACATAGTGAAATACATGATGAAGGTTATAGAGGAGAGACTCATAGAAAAATATATCTAAGAAAGAATAGAAAAGAAGGTATAGTAATAGAACATATCAATGAAAGAATAGAAGAAGAGATAGAGGAATAGAAGAAAGGGATAGGAGATATTTATTTATTTCATTTATTTATTTAGTCTAAAACACAATGAGGGTTTTAGTGGGTATATATCTATATACACATAGTGAAATACATGATGAAGGTTATAGAGGAGAGACTCATAGTAAAATATATCTATGAAAGAAGAGAAGAGAAGATAGAGGAATAAAACATATCAATGAAAGAATAGAAGGAGAGATAGAGGAATAGAAGAAAGGTAGAGGAGACATAGGAGAGCAATAGGACAGGGGACGGAAGGCACTCTAGTGCACATGTACTCGCCCCTTACTGACCTCTGAGGAATCTGGATAGGTCAATCGTAGATAATCTCAGGGTCAAGTGTTGGGGGTTTGGGGATGACACTATGGGTGAGATCATCCAAGGACATGGGGTGAGGTATCATCAATATGCGGATGATACCCAGCTCTACATCTCCACCCCATGTCCAGTCAACGAAGCAGTGGAAGTGATGTGCCGGTGCCTGGAGGCTGGTGGGGCCTGGATGGGGGTCAACAGACTCAAACTCAACCCTGATAAGACGGAGTGGCTGTGGGTTTTGCCTCCCAGGGACAATTCCATCCGTCCGTCCATCACCCTGGGGGAGGAATTACTGACCCCCGCAACTTGGGCGTCCTCCTCGATCCACAGCTCACATTAGAGAACCATCTTTCAGCTGTGGCCAGGGGGGCGTTTGCCCAGGTTCGCCTGGTGCGCCAGTTGCGGCCCTATCTGGACCGGGAGTCACTGCTCACGGTCACTCCTGCCCTCATCCCCTCGAGGCTCGACTACTGCAACGCTCTCTACATGGGGCGACCTTTGAAGAGTGTTCGGGAACTTCAGATCGTGCAGAATGCAGCTGCGAGAGCAGTCATGGGCTTCTCTAAATACGCCCATGTCACACCAACACTCCGCATTCTGCATTGGTTGCCGGTCAGTTTCCGGTCACAATTCAAAGTGTTGGTTATGACCTATAAAGCCCTTCATGGCATTGGGCCAGAGTACCTCTGGGACCGTCTTCTGCCGCATGAATCCCAGCGACCGATAAGGTCCCACAGAGTTGGCC